>NC_056737.1:847940906-848130906 GCF_019279795.1 Protopterus annectens | reverse complement strand
ATCCACATGTACAGTAGCTAATTTGATACTGCCTACAATGCTGACATTCTGAGTATTTGTGCACAACTAAGTGTTTAAATCAACTCCCTAGTGCAGATGGACCTGACACCCGTGTACTGGTATGCAGAAGCTGACACTATGACTGATACAGTATTACAGTGATGAACACAGGAAGCTTACTTGGACACTCCTCTGATGAGGATGTTGTGGCACCCACCTCCACAATGTTTGGCGTGATGGATGCTTGGGAGCTGGTGGTTGATCCCAGGTTCGTCAAGAATTCCTCTGTGGCCGAGAGTGTTAGTTCTGCTGCAGGCCCTTCACTGGTGGCAGCATAGTCCCTGGCCACAGCGACTGCCTTTGCTGTGCAGCATTGACTATCTGTGGCCCAGTGTCAGACCTGCTCATAGTTCCTGTCCTGCTAGCCTACTAGGTTGACTGCTGTGACAAAGTTAGCCCACAGTACTACATGTTTTTCATGATGCTGGTGACTCCTGGACAGCAGAATAGCATGATGTAGTTGGAGGCCATCCAGGATAATGTTATTTTCAGCAGCAGAGAATGGAGGGTGCCTCCTTCTATACATCCTTCCTGAAAGACAACAAGAAAGGAACACATCACAGGACCAACTATGTTGACATCCACTGTGTACAGAGCCTGCACAACCAAAATGGCCTGCACTATCCACTGCTATCTCCCACGCCATACTCCAAAGTCTATCAACACACTACATGTGTGGCTATCAGCAACATAGTAGTGATATCAGTCATGTCCCTGTGTGCAATGACAAAGTCTGCTGTATGTCTCCACACCCATCAGTGCCATCTACTGTGCTGTGTCCCCTATGGGCAAAGTCCCACTACTATGTCATATAGCCACTGTCAGACATACAGGTGTGTGTTATTACAACTATATGGGGGCAGTCCAGCAACACCAGTTGCCAGAATGACAGATGGAAATGCAAAGGTAAATCACAGTTTTGCATGCTATATTTGGCCATTGTCCCATATCATTGTGATTATCTGGCAGTTCAGTGTTAAACACTGTGGGCTGAGATCAGTAAGGGGGAAGAGGCATGTGAGTGTCAGATGTCATAGCCATCAGATTATGCATGCTGAGGCAGTAGCTGCTACTCATCAGCTCACTATCTTTTAGGAGCATACTGTGAAACATGTCCCTGTCGCTGGACCTTTGCCCCCCCTTTATGTATGTATTTTGTCTACAACCCTTGTTCTAGGGTGCTGTGAGGTATGTTAGGTCTGTAGCAGGTCGCTTAACATACAGCTGGATATTTTGCAGGCTGTAGATGCTGCTGCAGCCTAGGACACATAGGGGGGAGAGTGTACACTTTGGAGAACATCAAGCTGTACATGTAACTGAGGCAGCAGTGTCAACTCTATCATTACAGCAGAGCCAGGGTAAGGGTATCCTTTACAGTCCACCTGAGGCATGTGCTTAAGATACATCTGTTATGTAATGGTGTCAATCACAGAGTAGTAAGCAACATATAGTTAGGCTATACGAATATGTGCAGTGTGTCTCTACCTGCAGGCCTTTGACTTACAAACATGGGTAGCAGTTAATTCAGTAGCAATAACCTTGTGTGAGTAAAAATTGCATGCTTCAGTCATTATTTGCTGTAGTCACAATAATGTAGCTGAAGTGCAATACACGGGATTTGAACCCAGGACTGTGGGTGGCAAAATGCCTGCATGTCAGGCATCTAACAGACTGAGCTACATAGCCATTGCTGCAGTAGGTGTATTTGCAAGATATATGTGAATGCATGCAGCCTGTGACACTTTGTGTGCATCCATCATTATGTGCATGGCTTTCAAAGGCAGTTGTGCATCAGGGTCCCAGTTGTAGACATCTGTACTTTTGCCATTGCTGCCTTAGCAGATGTGTTTAAAGATGTTGCTGATGAAAGGGGACAGTTACCTGCTATCATACCTCTCAACCCGTTAGAACAAGAACTCTGGACAAAGCCATACATACATGTAGGACAAAGGCCCAGAACTAGGGACAATCTTTACATATCACTCTTACAAATGTGGAATGTTGAGAGAATATGAAGATTGGCATTAGCATGTGTTTTCTGATGGCTATGACATGTGACACTCAAATGCTTGTTATGATTTTCTAACCTCAATCTTTAACGAATTGCCACTACTGTGCCAGAAACATAAGTTTGTATGAAAACTGGGCCAAAATTAGGGGTCAAAACTCTGGACATTCTGCAAATGTCTGTACAGTTGACATCTATGCCTGCTATCCCATCCATTATTCTTTATTTGGCTGTATAGTGTTGTAGTGTCTGCATCACAGTCTCAAGTACACTTGCATTTTCTGATTATATGTACTTGCAGTCTATCAGTGGCAATCAGTATATGTTGGTAGAAACACCTACTACAGTTCCGAGCTGAGTGGCCTAGTGGGCTGATACACTATGCTGCAGTTAACAGGGGCCTGGGTTCAAAACCTGGCAGTGGTGATTATTTTGCAGATGTGCCTAACAGTCTGAGAAACACATAAGATGATTAAGGCAGTTTTAAGCAGGTTTAAGCAGGTTTGCGCGACATGCTGCTTAGATCCACTAAACCCACTCTAAATATAAAAAAAGAAAAGAAAAAGGGGATGATAAGAAATTGGTGAAATGGAGGCAAGCAGGAGGAAAAACCATACTTAAAGGCAGGTAGGGACGTACAGGAAGGGTGTTGGAAAGGACCATAGCTTTCAATTTCTTATACAGCAACAGCTGTACAGTTTGACAGAATTTGTGGATCAAACCCAAGACAGAGGGATGAGGACAACATAAATGTGTTGTCAAGCCAGTTGGACCAGATCAGTTGTGTCCAGTGGATATGTGTGCAAAATGGAGAGCTATGTATGGGGTGATATTTTTTTGTGGGAAAAGTGGCCCTTTTTATAAGGAGAGAGTGGAATTTGGGAAAGGGTTGTAGTTACATGTGGAGAGGTAATCTGGGTAAGACAGGTTGCATTTGCAGACAGACAAGACTACAGTGGCGATGTGTGACACTTGATGGGGTAAACACCTTGGATGGGGAGGGTGTTGTAGAATCAGAGGTACATGTGCCCCCAGATGGCAGCAATGTGACTGAGCTCTCCCCCCATGGGCAGTCAACACTGCTCCTTCACTGCTCCAAAGGTGGTTGTGCTGGAGGCTGGGCACTGAGGCCACTAGGCTCCTCCAGGTTGGTGAGTCTGCCCTCAGTCTGGCTCAGGCATTGCTCATACCCATGATGAACAATCCTGTGCACCATCATTGGTAGCTGATCTTGGGTGACAAACCCCCTCCACCCCTGCTCCCAGGGCAGGGATGGGCCCTGTCCCCTGAGGCAGTTCCACATGAGGGCTGTGCAGGGCCAGCAGAGGGGGCACCACTGACTGGGGTCCCAGACATGCTGGGACTCAGTGCCATGGCTGGCTGAGGTGGGGTAGGTGGATCACCAGGAACCGGCCTACCCAGTCGAGCTGTGGTGTTGAGGTATTTCAGTGTGTATAGGTTAGTAATGAACAAAACATTTAGTTAGTTATAACAGCATACCAGAACATTGCAAATAACCCAGTAACATAACTGGTATATGGAACACAACAGTAAGTAAGATAACAGTCAGTATACTAACAGCATGCCAGTAACAACATAGGTAATTCATCAAGATATGTTAGTATGCAACCACTGTAATACATAACAGTAAAAAAACACAAGGCCCAATATAATGTTTAGAGAACAACATATGTTAATAGTAAACCATAACCAATGTATAACAATAATACATTATGATGAAGATAAGGGTGGGGGAGAAAGAAATACAGTCTATCAATACTATAATAGGCTATATAGTTTGCAACAGTATTGTTATATACTCTACAGGTCTGTCCTTCCTTTATGTCTAACAGTGCCCTCTAGCTGCTGTAGCATGTACATACCTCTCAAGCTATATGCATAGGACAGTATGGGCCAAGCAGTAACACCTACAGGTACACAACTATAGAGGACTATTACATGCCAGGTGGGCCTATATAACTACCAAGGTGCACTGTGGACTGATGTAGTGTGACTGTGCTATTGACATAATCATGTTGGTGAAAGATCTGTGACAGGGGGATTAGGCAACAGTGATTACAGTCCATGACAGTGTGCTACTTTAGAGACGTGTATTATATATATAGTATAGAGAGTAAACAACTATCATGCCATCCTTAGCAAGCATGGGGTTAGACCGTTAGCAAACATTCACTGACAGACTAGGTGTACAGCCATGCCAAGATTACACATTTTATTTATTGTATTATCTTTTATTAGTATTGCACCTGTTGCCTTTATTTTCTGAAGTTGTATCACATTCCTGATCAATGCCATTAACAATCTGTTACATCTGAGCACACAAATTATTAACCCATAATAAGGGTTACTGCACCCATTTACCTGTAATTCCTGTGGGGAGAACATATGTTAACAATACATAACTGATTCAGTACTATTAATTAGTAGTTGTCACTGGATTCAAACCCTGGTCTGTGTGTGACAAAATGCACATCAGACAGAGCATTTAACAAACTGAGCTACTGAGCCCCTGCTGATTATTGACTGAATGATATTTGCCTAAAGCTCACATGGAAACAAAATATGACCGTGTAACAGTAGTACAGTTTTATGCAAGACTGCAATGACAGTTGAACACACATGCATGAGATTCATGCATGACAGAGATACTAGGTAAACTGTACATTAATACATAGAATGCAGGTGTACACAATAAACTCTTCATGGGTGGATTAATCTGTGACATACACAAACCATATTGGAGTATTGGGTTGGCTACCTGACCCATATACAGTTGCAGTTAGTACATTTGCAGTCTACAGCTATTACAGTTTCATACTTGCCTGCAGCACCATACCTTGGAGCAGGAATGCATATAGCTGAAATGCAATGGCTAACAACACAAAACAATCATGATTTACACAAAAATACCTTGGGTGTTCCTGGTATTGCTTCAGATGTTAGTGCAGAACAAATATCATAATGCATATATCTTGCAGTCTATCAGTGGTAATCGGTATATATTGGTGGAAACACCTACTACAGGTCAGAGCTGAGTGGCCTAGTGGGCTAATACACAATGTTGTAGTTAACAGGGGCCTGGGATTGAGACCTGCAGTGACAAAATGCACATCAGACAGTGCCTTTAACAAACTGAGCTACTGCTTATTATTGACTGATATTTGCAGTCTACAGTTTAGCAAAACACTCTTTCTTAGCTAACCTTGACTCATTTAGTGGTATTCTTTGTGTTTTTATTTCAGAGCAGATGTCATACTCGAATTCATGAACAACAGCCCTACTTACAACATGTATTGCACAACACAGCTTTATTAGGGGTACCTTCATGCAGTTATTGTTATATTTTCAAGTCTTTCTCACACAACAGGTAATATAATGCAGGTGTTGCAATACAGCTGTAATTCCAGAATCATTGCATTAGATACATTATTTCATTAATATTATCAGTTTTAATGCTTTATTCTTTGTTGCACTATGTCTGGCAGTAGACAGTTATTGCACCACAGGTCTACATCCACATTCATTGCAATACACAAATCTGTACAGTATGTACCTACTGGCAGTGACTGGATTACTCTGTCTTGTGTATTTGTCTATAGATTGCAAATGAATCTGTACTCACCACACTTATGGTGCAACCTGGCCGGGCACCCTGCATGGGCTTCTAGGTTGCGAGCTCTCTCCTCTGCAGTGGGAGGGAGAGAAGCACACAATTTTGCATACCTGTCTATTATACATTCAGATTAGGTATTGGTAAAACAATGCTAACAGAATTTACAAACTTGTGGGGCATTCCCATCCCAAGCATTTTGGACCCAGGTGTCCAGAAGTCCCCTCTTCTGCTGCTTCAGATCATCATAGTGATGACAGACCTGCTCACCTGAGTGGGAAATACCTGTTGCACTGGTGAGATCGCGTGCTCGTCTGTTCCAGGCCTCAGACTTGTACTCTGATCCCCGGTACTGTCCTTGCAGCAGCTGGACATCATGTTATTTAACTAGGAGTCCAAGCATGACCCTGGACTCCAGAATGCCCCACTGCTGAGCCCGGAAGTGCACTCCCACTCCAACACCTGCCATAGTTCCTGCCAAGTTCAAACTCCAACTAGTTATGCTGTATGCCTGCCTGTTGCACTTAATATAGGCCGTTTTCCCACCCTTACACACCATTGGGCAATTTTTAAAATTGTGGTGCATCTCTTAGCACTGTGCAAACCCACTGAGCTCAGCTCAGCAGTGCTTAGACTGGCAATGATTAGCAATGATTGGCACCACATAGCAGTGCACAGATCAGCAAAGTAGAGATACACACTGCCAAGCAGTGCTAAAATGTTTCTTGTTTAAGCAGTGCTTGTCAAGGCTTAGCAGAGCTTAGCTGGGCACAGCAAATCAGGATTTAAAAATAATTGGCATAATTTGAATTTGGAAAATAAATGCTTACTAACCCTTCTGTGTGTTCAAACCCTGCACCTACGGCTGTCACTCTAACCATTTGGCTATGCAGATGTATAGACTGCTGCTAAACTTTTACATATACCTCTCAGCTATATTTAAGCACTGCTGAGCACCCCATGCTTAAATTTGACCTTTGTATTAATAATTAAGTGTATCTAGTTTCTATTTTTAGATGTTTAGCATGTCAATTGCTGCACGCCGCACTGCACAAACATAAAAAAAAATGAATACATATGCATACATTGATATCTGGCACTTTGACAGTGCAGGAGGTGTGTTGCACATCTCTGGACACAGTAACACACTCCCTACCCTGATTCAATAACCGTGTTACATGGCTCTCCCTCAGTAATGCGCCTTCATTAATATGCATGGCATGTTACCAAGGGGGAACCACGTACATGGAATTGGTACCTTCCGTGTTGGCTCTACACTATGCCTATGTGGATTTTATTAAATCTGGGTATTTGTCTTTCTTTGAACCCCTCTCTTATAAAATGAACTTTGCTGTTACCCTTATCTTTGGTTCAATGTACTGCTGTGTAAGTTATTATTCTGTTATTAAGTAAAGTCATCACTCTGCTTCTCCCTCATTTGATTGTTTTCTGAAATTTTATAAGGAATACTGTTTCTGAACAGGGTTGCAGTACAGATTGGTATAACAGCTTTCACTAAAACTAAACTTACTAGTAACTTGTCACAGCAGGGGAAAGATGCCAAAGGTGAGAGTATTAGAACCAAAGAAGAAAGGTACAGCCTGCTTTGTAGTAGATGTTTTTCCACAGCAGTAGAGAGGGGTTCTCAACCATATGTAAAAAAAGCTCTACAGAGACAATTAAATTACTCTGTGGGCACTTAATGACACAATGGAGTGGCATTCTCTTCACTGGATAAATGTTATCCATGTAATCAACATATTGCCTGAGGCCATTTATAGGAAACTAGATGGTCTGAAGAATTTATTTATTTAGTTTTTTTTTTCTACTTGTGCTTAAAAGCTAAGGAAGTTTGTCTATAGGAAAAGTTAGCTGCCTTCTCTCTATAACTGTAATGGGAGGCATGAAACTTGTGTAATCATAAATCTGAAAATTCAAGCTGGGCAATAAACATTTTAAGAAATGTTACCACCACAGATTATAACATTTCCGTTGCTGGACATACAGTGAAAGATAAATACATAAGTGGAACAATGTTCAGTAATCATTATGCATTATTTGTTTAACTCATCTTACTGGGTAATATCTTCCATTTTGTGCTTCTCTCCAGCTATCTATTCATCATCTTTTGCATTGCTTCCAGTTTGCACTGTCTACTTTGCCCTACTTAATCTGTTTTATGATGCATCAAATAATTGACATATTCTACTCACTGCACTTATCTGTTTACTATCTACTTGAAACTTTATACTGTCTGTGGGCACTTATATTCCATATGTCTGTTTATTATATGTCCACTAGCTGACATGGTCTACTACCTGTTTATTTCAGCTGTGTGCTTATCTATTTAATTCTGGTTACACGCTGTACAAATTTTTGTCTTGCTTGTTTCAATGGCCTAACTCAAGTCAAAATAAAACTGTCAGGATGTGCTTTTTCATGTCAGGAGATGGATACAATACAAACAGAATCCTACAAAAATGTCTCTTGGTGTCTGGTTAAGAAAAACACACAAGCAATAATGCCTGACAGGGTGTGAGTTAATGTGGTGGAGGGCCTCTAGAACCCCTGGAAAGCCAATAATTACACATTAACACCCACTCTGGAGGGCATTATTGTGCTTAGAGAATGGACTGTATGTAAAATTGTGGTTTACTTTTTTTAAGTACTGCATTATTTTTATATATTTTTGATGTAAAATAGTCCTTTGCCTAATGTTTCAGACTTCCTGTAGTACATGTTAATGGTGTTGGAGGAAGCATTTTACATCAAAAATATATAAAAACATATGCTGAGGTAAGAGGTTCAGAGCATACCTCTGAACCTCTTACAACAAGAACTCTGGATAAAGCCATAAATAATGGGGGAACAAAGGCCCAAAATAGGGACAATTTTTAAATATTGCTTTTATAAACATAGAAAGTTGATACAATAAGAGATTTTGCATTAGCATGCATTTACTGAAGAGAATGAAGTCTTAAATTCAAATGCCTATCATATTTTCTGACTTCAATTCTCAATGCTTTGCCAGTTATTTACAGAAAAATAAAAATTTATGAGGACCTTACCAAAAATATGAGGCAAAAATCTGGACATTCTGAAAAAATGTGTACAGTTGAAAGGTATGATTGGGTATGCAGACCTATTTGCTGCTGCTGCCAGGGATCACTCTCACTCTTCACTCTGTCTCTCTCTCTCTCTTACTCACACAGTCTCTTCTGCTTTCATGCATGCAACACTTTCACTCACAGACACACTCACACACACACACACACACACACACACACACACACACACACACACACACACACACACACACACACACACTTTGCTATTTTAAGTTTCTGTTCTTGTTTACTTTACACTCAAGAAACAGCAAAAGTGCCACTTAGGGAGTGTAAAATAACATCTCGCTGTATCTCACTGTTCACTCTCTCTCTCTCTTATATACACATACACAGTCTCTTCTGCTTTTGTGCATGCATTCACTCCCACATGCAGAAAGAAACATAAACACACTCATACACATACATATACTTTTTCTGTTTATTTTTTTACACTTGCTAAACAGCAAAAACTCTGGTTAGTGAGTAAAATAACAGCTTCATAGGTTCATACTAGGCTATCTGCCCTGGGGCAATTATAAGCCTAGCCCGATTCTGTATGGCTTACGCCACCCCTTGATTTGAGTATACTGTGCCCTTTTTAAGGTTTAGTTTACTGTGCCTCTGTCTAATAGTGACGTGGGAGTAATCCCTGGGACAAACCTACGATCCCCCATCCACTTATCAAGATTCCTCTTGAAGAGATTCAGTGAGGTGCTCTGCCTCACATGAACTGGAATTCTATTCGAGCGCAAAGGGAGCCTCTGGGTTATGAACCTGTCCCTCCAGCAAGTTCTATTTATTTCTGTGCTGAGGTTCAAGTCCCTCGAGCATGTGGCTCTAAGGGATTTAGATTTACTGAGGTGGAGCAGGTCCATTAATTCTGGATTTGACATAACTTTGTATGTCAGACATAGATCGCCTCGAAGTAGGCGGTATGCAACTGAGTAGAGCTGGAGTTTTTTTAACCGAGCAGCATATGACATCTGTTTGAGACCCTTGATCCTCTTGGTGAGATACTTTTGGGGTCTTTCTAATTGCTGCAGGTGTCGGGTAAGGTACATCCCAAAAGGGGCATTGTATTCTATGATGGGCCTGATGAGGGATGAATAAAGGGGCACGATTACCTCTCTTGATCTAGATGTGAAACCCTTTGTGATGAGGTGGGCTATGTAGAAGGTCTTTCTAACCACTTTGGCAATGTGGTTTTCAAAGGAGAGATTGCTATCAACTTGGGTCCCTAGGTCCCTAATAACTTTCTCTGTACTTAATGGGTTTCCGCCTATGTGGTAATTTGTGGGCACATTGTTTTTGCCAAAGGGTATGACTATACATTTTTTGGCATTTAGCTTTAAACCATGGCGCTGGCACCAGTTATCTGTCTCTGTGAGACCTTTTTGAAGGAAGTTTGTGTCAGCTGAAGAGTTGATTATGGTGCCCAGTTTGCAGTCGTCTGCAAACTTGGTGAGCCATAGTCCTCCCACGTTTGCCTGTACCTCGGAAAAGTATATACCGAACAAGAGTGGTCCCAGGACAGAACCCTGTGGGACACCACTTGTGACCGGTTTCAAGTCTGACATGGCTCCAGCAACTCTCACTCTGTGGGTTCTGTCTTTGAGCCAGTTTGCGACCCATAGGTTCATAGGTTCATAGGTTCATGCTAGGCTATCTGCCTAGGGCATTTATAAGCCTAGCCAGAGTGTGTGTGGCTTTCACCACCCCTTAGGATGAGAATACTATACCCATTAATTTGCTGTGCCTCTGTCCAGCAGTGATACAGAGATGATTCCCGGGGTAAACCTACGATCTCCCATCCACTCGTCAAGATTTCTCTTGAACAGAGTCAGTGAGGGGCTCTGCCTCACATGGACTGGGATTCGGTTCCATAGTGTAGGGAGTCTCTGGGTGATGAATCTGTCCCTCCAGCACGTCCTATTTATATCCGTGTTGAGGTTTAAGTCTCTTGCTCTCGTGGCTGTGGTGGATTTGGATTTTTTGAGGTGGAGCATGTCCATTAATTCCGGGTTGGACATGGCCTTGTATGTCAGGCACAGATCACCTCTGAGCAGACGGTATGCGACTGAATAGAGCTGGAGTTTCTTCAGTCGGGCATCGTATGACATATGTTTGAGCCCCTTTATCCTTTTGGTGAGGAACTTTTGGGGTCTTTCCAACTGCTGCAGGTGTCGGGTAAGGTACATTCCGAATGGGGCGTTGTACTCAATCATTGGTCTGATAAGTGAAGAGTACAGGGGTACAATGACCTCTCCTGATCTGGATGTGGATCTGGAAGATGTCATATGTTGCCCATCTTGTGACATAGGGGTTTATATTTAAGCTGGATAGCTTATCTATGATGCCCGAGTGGGGTATTGTGTCAAATGCCTTTGCAAGGTCCAGATAGGCTGTGTGGACTACCTTCCCTTCATCTATGGCTTTGGTGACTGTTTCAAAGAAGTCAACCAGGTTCAAAAGGCAGGATCTGCCCTTGACAAAGCCGAACTGGGTAGGATCTAGTGTCTGTAGGTCCCCAATGTCTTTGTTTATGAGCTCCATGATGATCCTCTCCATAGCCTTGCAGACTAAGCTAGTCAGGCTTATGGGGCGATAGTTTCCAGGGTCCGTAGAGGCTCCACCTTTGTGGAGTGGGACCACTGTTGCTGTCACGCCATTCTGTGGGCACATATCCTGTAGTGAGGCTGAGATTGTATAGCTGTTTTATTTGAGGGATTAGTTCCTCTTGGAGTTCATGTAGGATGCAACCTGGGACGCCATCTGGTCCCATGGAAGCAGTGTTTTTTGCTTTGGAGAGGGCAGCCTTCACCTGAGCATCTGAGATGTTTGGGAGGCAGCCCTCTGCCGGGATAGATACTTGCTCTTTTGGGGGAGGGGTGGAGAAGTTTGCACTGAACCTGTCTGCCAGGATATTGGCAATGTCTGTGGGTTCAGTGTATTTTTTGTCGTTTAGAATCAACTCAGAACAAGTCCCAGTTTCTAACATAACTGAAAAAAGCCTTATGATTGTCTTTGGTGTCCTGTGCAATTTTTCTCTCGAAGCTGGCCTTGGAGGATTTTATGAGGGATCGTAATTTTTTGCTAGTACTGATTAGAGATGCCTTCCCTATTAAGGATTTTGCTCTATCATGTAGTAGCTTCCTCCTTCTGTTGTACAGTTTATTTATGGCAGGGGTCCACCAGACTGGACGCCTGCCTTTGGATTACTGGGTCTTGGTTTTGTTTGGGATAGCATGATCCATGCATTCCTGGAGATGTCCGTAGAATGCATTTATATAGGATTCTGCAGTTTGGGCCGTAGTTTCCACTGGCCCTGGGGCCTTGAAGGACTCCACTTCAGTTTTGAGAAGTGAGAAGTTCGCTTTTGAGAAGTTTTTCACTGTGGTTTTCTGGGCTGGGGGTGGGGTCGGGATGTGGACATCCAGTGAAATTAATTTATGGTCTGATCTTACCAATGAGGGATATACTTCTGGTGTGGAGCATAGAGTCCCCATGTTGGTAATGATCAGGTCTAGTATGTTGTCCCCTCTTGTGGGAGTGGTGACTAGTTGTTCCATAGCATTTGAGTTTATAATTTCCAGGAATCTTTGGGCTAAGGTGCTGGGGCTTGAGTAGTGCTCCCAGTCAATGTTTGGGTAGTCAAAGTCACCCAATATAATGGTGTTCGGAGAGATCTTCATGTTCTCCAATGTTTTCAGGAAAGCCGAGTGGGATTCCTGACTTTGAGAGGGTGGTCTGTAGGATGCTATAAACTGAAAAGCAGTCTTGCCCACTGTTAGTTGCACATGGATGGTCTCTGATACTTCGTACAATGCCACTAACCTGGAGGTGTGGATATCCTTGATAAATATGGAAACTTCCCCTCCTTTTGTGGTTCGGTCCGGGTTTTGGAGCCGAAAAGCATGATATGAGGTATAGCCTGGTAGTGCTGGGGTGCTCTCTGGAGCCTTGAACCAGGTTTCTGTCACTGCACAGATATTGATGTTCTCCATACTGAGGAGAGCTTTGAGTGGGTGCATCTTGAGGTTAAGACTTCTGGAGTTTAGCAGCATTACCTTTAGTTTCTTGCTCCTTGTGCTGTCTATGGGGGTGGGTTTGACTTTTGAGTCTTGCCTAAAAAAGGCACTATGGGGATGGCAAGAGCCTTTGCCAATATCCAAAAGCCCAGTGGTGACAGGTGCAAGCCGTCCCTAGCGAAGCAACGTGGCTTGTCGAGCATGTCATCCCAGGCTGACAGACACTGGATCCCCTTTGAATGACACCAAAATTTTAGCCATTTGTTAAAATCGATCATTTTGTCTTTGTACTGTGGCATCATTCTAGGTGAGAGTAAGATGCTGCTCAAGGTCAGGGTCATACCAGCCTGGGCTACATGATCAGAGAGCTCCTCTATGTCTCTTTTCATGTAGTCCAGGGAGGTACGGGTCATTCACACCAGCATGTACAATGACTGAGTCATATTTGTATTTGCTTTGGAGTGACCTGAGTGCTTGCGTTATGTGTCGGATCCTAGCACCCGACAGGCAGCTCACCGTGACCTTCTCTTTATTCAGCCTGGTGAGCGGGACGTCAGTGTGTCTGACAATAGAGTCACCTATAACAAGAGTATCAGGTGTGTTATTCAGCCTTAAGGGCTGTGGCTGCTTGGCACACTGACTTTGTGGGTTATGTGTTGTGTGTGTTTTGTTTTGAGGTAGCGTTTGCTTGGATGTCTGCTTTGGAGGTCTCTGTTGCTTAGGTAGATTTTTATTTAGAGCCTCCGAGTATGTTTTTGTGTATTTATGTGTTTGGTTCGCTGATGTGGTGGGACTATGTGATACTGGAATTGTGTTGTGTGAGGTTACCTTCTCCTTCTGACTGGTTACACCAGTTTTGAGATGAGAGAGCTCAGCCTCCAGTTTGGCTAAATAGTTGCATCTCTCACATATATTTGTACCTGTTTGGAGGAGGAAAGGGTTGTACGTGTATATGAGACAGTTGTAACATTGCCTCAAAATTCCCAGATTCACCAGCTGGACTGGAGAGGAAACCATTGACTGACCTTTGGACATGCTAGAGTAATAGGGAAACTGAATTTAAGATGGACCAATAGAGGACAGGGTAATCGTAGAGAGTATAAGAGTAAGTAGTGCTTTTGGTTTAATAGTGCTAACTTGTAGGATTACTTAATTGGACCAGTGAAGGGCCTTAGAATGAGAATATGGTGTTTAAATTGAGAGATAGAGCAGTTCTAAGGGAAAAAGTGAAGAGCAGACTTTGTGGAGCCAGGAATAGTTTAAACCCAATTAGGCGGCGCTGCCCGCTGTTGCGCTATGCACAAAAATGTGCAAAACTGCGCAAAAGAGGGTTTTAAGAGAGGAAGATGAAGGAGTTTTGGAATTGACCCAAAATGGCCAATAAAACTACCGTTTCAAGTCAGTAATCACTCCCACAGGGGCAGGCAGGCTGCTCAATGTTTTTCACTGCCACTGATCAACAGAGAGACTTTCCTTTAGCCCAAGCAAAAAATGGCCTCACAGAAACTTACAAACAGTTCAAGAACAGCAAGCCTGTAACTGAACTTTTTTAAATCTCAGAAAACTGGGAAAAAAGCAAGATTTTTTTGTTTTTTCAGAGATAGCAGAGGTTCAGAAGTATCAACAAGTTATAACTGTGCAGTAAATGACCCCACACAAGAGTGCTAGGCCAAAGACAGATAAAATGCAAGTTTTGAGAAAAAAACAATTTTAAAAATAAGTGCAAACAAGAAATTCAGTAAACAGCTCTAGGTTGTGCTCTAAATACAGTTACTAATGCAGAAATCAAATTTAACAAGCCAGAAAATGCTCAAAATAGGTGGCTATGCAGAAAAACTTAGCAAATAAACAGAGGAAAAATACTTAAAATCTCAAAAGTGGCTCCTTTCTTCTCTCAGCATTTTCTCCTCTTGGTGGGTGCTTCACCAACAGCCAACAAGACTGAAAAGACGCCAAAACCATGAGGCAACCAGGTTTTAAGAGAGGAAGATGAAGAAGTTTTGGAATTGATCCAAAATGGCCAAAAAAACTACAGTTTCAAGTCAGTAACCACTCCCACAGGGGCAGGCAGGCTGCTCAATGTTTTTCACTGCCACTGATCAACAGAGAGACTTCCCTTTAGCCCAAGCAAAAAATGGCCTCACAGAAACTTACAAACAGTTCAAGAACAGCAAGCCTGTAACTGAACTTTTTTAAATCTCAGAAAAGTGGGAAAAAAGCAAGATTTTTTTTGTTTTTGTTTTTTTTTTTTTTATCGATCTTGCTTTCAATCACGTGCACGCATACACTTACACACAGACATACACACATTTTTTTATTTTGTTTTTAGTTTTTTACATTTTAAACTTTGCTAAACAGCAGAAGTGCTGCTTAGTGAATGTAAAATAATGTCAGCCGTTAGTTTTTTTCTGTCTGAGCTCCACGGCAGCTTAATATGCTGCCATGAAGTGGTGGACTCATTTTTCAGCAGACATTACTTCTACATTAATACCCTGCTGGAGAACGTTCATTCTCCAATTAGGGTACTGATGAAAAGTTTGCTCATTCTCTAAAGTAGAGTAAGATCACTTACTTTGCAGTGCATTCTAGAATTCAGTCATACTATTACAAAGGCCTCTTCTTAGTGATAGGACATGGTCTGCCTATGACATTGAGAACTTCTACCACACCTTTCTATTATAACTTCCTTGCACTGACAGATCTTGGAAATTAGAGAAAGTGGTACACATTATTTGGAATTCAAAACCTTCCTAGTGAATCTAAGGATACACGTCACCTGGAACATGGTAAAAGGTGGCAAAGGGCATGTCACCTATGAAACGTGAAAAATTAGAATGTGAAGTAACACACTACGGTTCAACAAAGGTCTGTGTTCAGAAATAAAGGGTTGGTCAACATTCAACCTGAAAAAATCAGTGACAGCTTTATATTGCAAGGAATCTGAGTCTAAGGGAAGTATCTGTTCTTGCATTAGATGCTGATTTTAAGATGTTGAAAATGACTGCTATGCACAGTGATACAAATTATAATCTGCAGTAGCTCATTACTGTTTCTTTCCACCGAAAGAGGGAGCACAGCATATTTCCTCTTACGACCTCTCTAAATTTGTCACTAGAGAAGACCTTTAAAACCATACTTTGTATTTTATAGTCTGGAGAGTTTCTCCCCGGGCCTCCACTGAAAATTGGCTTGTTCCAAGTCGGACTTTCCCGGTTAACAAATGTTAAATAAATAAAAAATAAATATATTATGACAGTTAAAAAGACTGCCATACTCAATCACATGGGGGGGGGATTTAATAAAGCCTATGTGGTCTTATTTACCATGTAGGCATTGTGCCACAGTGCTTACATGGAAGTAAGCATATTTGTAATCCATATAAGCTTGTCATTTTTACTGCTTTATTACACCTGAAGAAGCGTAGTATAGCTACGTGAAAGCGCTTGTGTTTTTGTTCTTAATAAAGAAGGTTTTATCTCCAGTGAGTATCTTCGTGTGGTGACTCCAGTGGATTTTGTGTTACCATATTTGTAATCCAGTAAACACTGCTGGGTGGCGCGCATGCACGCACCAACACAGGATGTTCTGTGGCATGCAAATCACCTCATACGCAGATGAATCTCATGCAAATGAGGCAGGTAGAGTGATCCAGCAAGTAGATGGGCAGCCTTGCAGACCCCATGTCAGTGTCTGTAGTGTACATGGAAAAATTCTGTGTATGGATAGACAGACAAAAGGGGCTGTGAAAATGTAGGTAGATGGACAGAAATGGCATAGCACACAGATATGAGCAAAACTATCCTCTGTGCCTCTCAAAATTTACAGTAAATATATTAAAATACATTTTTAATAATCTGGGCATGTTTGTGCTTCATGCTGCAGTGCACAAACATGCCTTATATAAAAATAAAAAAAATAATTTGGAAAAATCAAACTTAATATCATGAGACAAAAATGTATTACACGACCCTGGATGCAGTAGCTACAATGGTGCATTGGTGCTGTTGCTAACATGGTAGGGTTTGGAAGCATGAGTATCCTGGTTGTGAGCATCAATTCCTATGCAAATCAGGTGGAGTTACTGAATAGCATAATGGGGTAATTGTGTCTGCAGATCCCCTCCTTGTAGGCAGAGAACCATGTTGGTGTCCATAGAGGAGGTAGCTGACATCAGGAGAGGATGTGTGCATTAAATTTTGAGCTGATTGTAGTTGAGCTGTGTCTGTTTGCATGGCCACACCACCATGCTGAGAGTGGAAGTCTGGGGGGGGGATGTGCACTGATTTCTAAGTGTTGTTTACCTACGAGGCAGGTGTTTCCATGTGTTTGCACAGCGCACTGCTGTGCTGAGCATGCAAGTTTTGGGGGGGTGTCCATTGACTGCTAAGCTTTGTTTACCTATGGGGTACATGTTTGCACACTGCACCACATTGCTGAGAGTATCTAAAAGGCCAATGATGTATTAATTACTGTTCATACTAGTTTGAGTTACACTAGGGCCATTAAATGATGTTAATGATATACCAGTCAGGTGCAATGCATCATAGGTAGCCAGTCAGGCGCAATGCATCATAGGTAGCCAGTCACACAGGCAGCACCTACAGTAGAGCACTATAAAGTATGCATACACCCTAAAATCTGATTTTCCCCCATACTCTGCACCATTGGAGTACAGACTTGGGAATTTTAACTGAAAGTATGGTAGGGGCTGCTGCAGATCTGCTACATCTGTATGTGCTAGATGCTGAAGTCAATGCTGCTGCTGCTGACAATAGGTCTAGGCAGAGAAGGAGAAAAGTGTTCAGGCCCAGAGTAACCCTTCATGAGGTACATGAGCTGGTGATTGTAGAGTTACAGGGTGGACAGGGACATACTACAAGAACTCACTGAGCTCTGCTGCCCTCAACTTAGAGCCAGTGCCAACAGAGGGGAACCCATCCCAGTAGAAATAAAGGTATGTGTAGCCCTTAGGATAATAGCCACATATACCTTCCAAAGACCAGCTGGGGAACACGATGGGGGTTTCACAGGACTCAGCATCCAGGATACTCCACCAATTCCTGGATACCATGCTACCACATGCCAGTGAGCACATTTACTTTCCCCCTAACCCCTGAGGTGAGGGCCAGCAATATGGAACACTTCTACCATGTAGCACACTACCCTGAGGTAGTGGGTGCCATAGATTGCACTCATGTACACATCAATGCACCATCCATTGAGAAGGGTAGAATCTACATCAACCACAAGGAGTATCACTCCATCAACTGCCAGGTCATGTGCAATCATGAATTTGTGTGCTGGCAACTATCATGACTCCCATATCTGGAACACATCATAGCTGTACCAGATGTTTGCTAGGGGGGACATTCCACATGGCCATTTACTGTGGGATGCTGGCTATGCACTGGAACCGTGAATGGTAACACCCATCAGAAATGCACACACCCCCATGGAAAAAATGCTATAATGAGGTACTCGCACAAGCTATGAACATCATAGCATGTGCGTTTGGGTTGCTGAAGTCATGGTTCTGGTGCCTTGATATATCTGTTGGAGCCCTGCAGTACTCTCCAGTCACATGTGCACATATGTTCATAGTATATACCATGCTACACAATATTATCCTGTAGAAACAACTGCAGCAGGATAAGCAAAGGGAAGGGTACATAGCCCCCCATCAGTGCCTAGGTCACCACAGTCACACTCACAGGAGAATTCAGAGGAGGAACCCACTAGTGATGTCTCTGTAGGCAGACATAGGCATGCCCAGTATGCCCTGGCATTGGCTAAGAGATAACACATAGCACATTCACTGACAACCTAGGGCCCTAGGGACCAACACCTTACTCCTACTCGCATACATATATTAAAACAACTGATACCAGGCAACCCACACAACCTGTACATATCCATATATTGGCTGTGTACTGCTTGCATCACACAGAGTCAGCCCTGAACTGCAATTCTGTCAACTGCTGCATTCGTAAGTTTAGTCTGTAGCCTACACACTAATTGTAAGGATTACTATAATAAGGTATCATATGTATGGATTTGCTATTGTTATGCAAGGAAATATAGTGAACTATGTGGTCAGATTTAACACTGGTGTCTGTATTTTGTTTTCTGTTTTACTGATAGTTAACAAAACTGTAGTGCTTTTATTTATTTGCTTGATATTTCTGGTCACTGTCTAGATTCTGCTCAGCAGGTTTCATAGTGGGGGGGTTGGTTTACTTTCTTTTGAGCAGAATATCCAAGGTGTGTGCACAGCTTTTTGTGTTATCTGATTCCCTGAGGCTCTTAAGTTTTCCTTTATACTGTTGTATAAGGAGATACAATTCTGAGAGACTGTATCAGTATCTTAGCTTCTCCTTGTGGCCTAGCTGTGATTGATATGATAGCAATCTGGATACAGAAAGCCTATAAGTAATTTTTTGCACTTACTCTTTCTGTTTCAGTGAAAACTGTGCTGCATTTATTGATTTGCTTGAGATTGCTTTTCTCAGTGTTTGCATTTTTGTTTTTCCTATCCTCCCACCCAACTGCTGTTGTATTCTTAAACTTGGTGGGTTTGGAATTGCTGCTGTAAATTTGATTTTGGACATTCCTCCCAGTCCCATCTCATTAGCTCATCCCACTGCGTACAGAGAGAGAGCATTAGTTTCTTAATCTTGAACTATATTCTGCTCCTTCCCACTCCACAAAAAAGTTACACTTTATTCAGCTGCTTTTATTGTAATTGCATTCTTCTTACTGTATTAGCTTGCTTTGCCTTGCTGCTTGCTCTTATGTGTTGAAGTGCTTTTATTCTACTGTATTTATTACTGCTTGTTAGTAGCCTGATTAAATTTGTCTGTTATTCTAACCCTCTCAGTTCTGGTTTTAGCACTTGAGCTTCAGGCTTGTTATTTTACATTTAAGGTTTTTGTGGTCTACACTCTTGCGGACAAACCTTTATCAAAACTCTGTCTCTGTAAGTCCATCCAAGTTTCAGAACACTATGTCTAGGCAATTCCCATCAGTGTCTCCTGCCAGACAGGTCGACAAGGGCATACTGAGACAGTGTAGCAACTGCCTCATGTTCACGGACAACCCCCTTCTCCTATCAGTTAATTCTTCTACTTGCAAAAAATGCATCTATATCAATAACCTAGACTCCAGCTCTCCTGCACCACAGTCAGTACTCCTGACAAAGAGGAGATTGCCAGCACAAACACATCACCCACATCACATAGCTAAGCACAACACCCACCCACCTATACAGAGGTCCTCAATATAAGCTTACCTAAACAGCAGAGACCTCCAAAACACACTCACAAACATTCCACACACACCATCAAACACATCACAGACAGCAGACAACACACCAGTCTCTTACAAACCCAGCCCGTAAGGCATAGCAATAAACTCATACAGCCCACAAGGCACAACAATAAACCAAACATTCTAGTCATTAGTGACTCAATTGTGAGACCCACCAATGTCCTCCTCACTAGGCTCAACAAGGAGAAAATCATGGTCAGTTGTTTGTCAAGTGCCAGAGTCTGCCACATCATGCACATGCTTAAGTCTCTCCATGTTCATGTTGGTGTGAATGACTTGAGACATACCTCCCTGGACTATATGATGAGAGACATGATCGAGCTGTCAGAGTATGTGTCCCAGGCAGGTATGACCCAGCCATAAGCAGCATCCTACCTTCACCAAGAATGATACCAGAATACCAACAAAAAATAATTGACTTCAACAATTGGCTTAGTTTCTGGTGTTATTCCATGGGGATCCAGGATCTGCCTGCCTGGAATGACAAGGTTGACAGGCCTTCATGATTTGCCAGAGATGGCCTCCACTTGTCACCCCTGGGATTCAGGACTCTGGTCAAGGCTCTTGCCTTTCCCATTGTGCCTTTTTAGGCAATGTCTCACAGACAAATCTTCCAACATAAAAGATCTGTCAAAAGGTAAATTGAAGGTCACGCTGCTTAATGCTAGGAGCCTTAACCTGAAAATGCACTCACTGAAGGCTCTCCTAGCACTGGAAGATGCTGACATCTGTGCAGTCATGGAAACTTGGTTCAAGGCTGAGGAAAGCACCCCTGCCTTACCAGACTATACCTCAATCCACACATTCTGATCCAAAAATGAGGTAGGGAAGACTAAGGGTGGTGGAGCTTCTATTTTCATTAAAGACAAGAACACCTCCAGACTCGTTTGCCAGCATGATGTACTAAAACTTTTCTAGGTGCAATTGACAATTGGTAAGACACCCATCCAAGTTATAGCGAGCTATAGGCTCCCCTCCATGACTCAGGACACCCACTCCTCCTACCTGGACCTACCTGACTCCATCAGGCTACCCCCTAACAACCTGATCCTTGGTGACTTCAACTACTCCACCATAAACTGGGTGAACTATTCCTGCTCTAATGCATTCACCCAATGATTCCTTGACTTCATCAGTTCTAATACACTACACCAGCTTGTCTCATCCCCCACAAGGGGAGATAGCATTCTTGACTTGGTTCTCACCAACATGGGCGACTGCTGCACCACCCCCATAGTAAGTACTTCCCTGGTGAGATCAGACCATCGGTCTGTCTCATTCAAAGTGTCTATCCTGTCCAACACCCCAAGCTGTAACCAGGCTAAAAAACATCTCAAAAACTGACTACAACCTTCTAAGAGAGGGCATCAGTAGCCTCACACCACCATCTCCCTCAGAGGATGCAGACAATATGCTGAACAGTATGCCAGTGCAATATACAAGCACCTGTACAACTGCATGGACTCAGCCATACCCAAATAGAACTAAACCTGCTCCTCAAGGAAACACAAACCTATCTGGTGGACATCCTCTATCAACAGGCTTTACAACAAAAGGAAGAAACTGTTGTCCAAGGGTAAAAAGGCACAAATCCCCAATTGGAAAAACTCCCTCCTTAGCCTCAACAAGCAAATTAGATCACTAGTGAAAACCTCCAAAGCCAATTATGAATCAAAACTAGCCTCCGAAACAAAGGCTAACCACAAAGCCTTTTTCAGTTATATCAGAAACCTCCATGGCAAAGCCATGGTACCACTTACACTGAACCTGTTGACTTAGCTGACCTGCTAGCAGATAGGTTCAGTGCAAACCTCACCCCCCTGTCTCCACCCAAAGGCCCATTCAACACCTCCGATACTTGCCCTACACCTCACATCTCCATAGATCAAGTGTTAAAGGCCCTATCCAAGGCAAAGAACACAGCTTCCATGGGACCTGATAGTATTACAGGTTGTATTCTTCAACATCTCCAGCACAAACTAGCCTTGCCATTGAGCAACCTATTCAGCCATTGCCTAAGTACAGGCTTCATTCCAGCAGAGTGGAAAACTGCCATTTTCATCCCTTTGTAAAAGGGTGGTGCTACTACTGACCCTGGAAACTATTGCCCCATTAGCTTGACAAGTCTAGTCTGTAATGCCATGGAACGTATTATTATGGACCTCAAAAACAAGGACATAGGCAATCTCCAAACACTTGACTCCACTCAGTTCAGATTCGTCAAGGGCAGATTTTGCCTGTTGAACCTGGTTGACTTTTTTGAGACTGTCACAAAGGCACTGAATAAGGAAAAGTCAGTACATGCGGTTTACCTTGACTTGGCCCAAGCCTTTGACACAATCCCCCACTCAGGCATCATCGAAAAGCTAACCCAACTTGGCGTAAATCCCTATCTCATCAGGTGAGTGGCCAACTGGCTCAGCAACAGGACCCACAAGGTCAAAATAGATACCACCACCTTTGACAGCAGACCTGTCAATAGTGGTGTCCCCCAGGGATCTGTCCTGGGACCCCTATTGCTTGTCATCTACTTCTCAGAGGCCCAGGCAAAGACAAAAGGCCTGTGGCTGACCAAGTTTGTGAACAACTGTAAGTTGGGTGCTGTCACTGACTCCTCAAATGATGTTAACATATTTCAAGAGAGTCTAGCAACAACAAATTACTGGTGCCAAAGTCACAGCCTTAATTTAAATTCAAAAAATGTATTATCATACTATTCAGCAAAAACACAGCCCCTACTGATTACCACATCAATAGCAGCCCCCTAAGCACACAACCTGTGGTGAGATACCTAGGTACACAGGTTGACAACAACCTCACATATGATCATCATGTGGTGGCAGTGGACAGAAAAGCCGTTTACTTGGCTCATCTTACAAGTAAAGGGATTGCATCCAGAAAAAAGGAGATTATTACGTCTCTGTACTCGTCTCTCATTAGGCCAATAAGTGAGTACAACCCCCTGTTTGGTATGTACCTCTACAAATATCTGCACCAACTGGAAAGGCCACAGAAATACCTCACAAAAAGAATACATGGCCTCCAACACCTGTCCTATGTGGACAGGCTTAAATCACTAGCACTTTACTTGGTATCGTACAGATTGCTCAAAGGTGATCTGTGTCTCACCTACAAGGCAATCTCACACACTGCTCTACTAGAGATGCTCCATATCAATAAGTCTAACTCCTCACACATTGCTCGATTGAACGGTTTAAAACTAATATGTGACAGTAAAAAAACCTGCTGGAGAGACAGGTTTGCCTCACAGAGGCTGCCCCGTCTCTGGAATAGACTCCACATGCACATTAAACAAAGTATGTTGCTGACCCTCTTCAAGCCCAACCTTGATGAGAAGATGGGAAACCACAAATTTGTCTAGGAGTTCCACTTGTGTACCTCATCTGCAGGGGTGACAGGTTCCGATTGAGGTTTCTTTTTTGGGACAAACTCTTGACTAGGCTTATAAGGTCCCCAGAGTCATTAGCCTAGTAATCTCCTATGATCTACAGGGGACTACAGATACCCAGTCCAATAGTGTGCATTCCAGTCCAATAGTGTGCATTCCTTAATATTCACTAGGCCTCATGGTTAGAATATTCACAACATCAGGCAAGGGAGATGTTAAACAGTGGGCACACATATTTGGATTACTGTCTACCCAAACTGACCACGTGCTGTTGTTCTGCCACACACAACACAGCACAGTACCTATATATAACTGCTTGAACAGGAAATCAGCTGTGGTCTCTCAGTGGACCAGGCAATCCCAGGGCTGTAACATAGATATCGCTCACACATTGTATGTCTCTCTTCACGCAGAATAGCAATGTACATATGTATGCTGTTGATTGTGTGATGAATGACTCCCCTCTGTTTAATGACTTGTGTGGCTCAGTGGACTAGGGAAGCTAGCATGGGTAATGATGTTGATGGTTCTAATCTGGAATTACTCACATCTTTTGCATGTGAGGCAGTAGTATGTTGATGTTTTCACAGAATATCATACCTCTCAACCTCTTATTGCAAGCAATTTGGACAAAGCCAGAAATATTGGGGGAGGGGGGGGGGCAAAGGCCCAAACATAGGGACAGATTTTAAACATTGGTCACATAAACCTAGACAGGTGCTGGAATTAAAGGAGTTTCATTATTACATATTTTCTGAAGGCCATAAAGGCTAACACATGTGCTTGTCATTTGTTAGTAGAATGTATTGAAGTCAACATTCAGTAAAGCACCAGAAGACCACAAATGTATGGGGAACAGACCAAACATATGAGGCAAAACTCTGGACATTCAGTGAATATCAGGACAGTTGAGAGGTATGCAGACTGTCAGTCTGTTGGTGGTGTAACATTAGCAACCTCAGTCACATATTAATACAGTAGACAGCTGGGGAATGCCGTGGAGATTTCGAGTGAAGAGCAGTACTGCAGAAACAAGGGTGAATGTTAAAATCATGGACTGGATTACAGGTAGGTGTGGCCTAAGTACTGACAATCCCACTGGGCATGCTTTTACACTTAGTAAAAATGAATGCAATTCTACTGCCCATTCATTGAAATAACCTGCTATGTATAAATGTCTATACATATAAGTATATATATCCATCTGTCAGTATCTCTCTCTCACATGCATAGAATATCAATCATTATGTAGATTAAAATAGATATATACCAATCTATTTAGCTATATATATATATATATATATATATATATATATAGATAGATCTATACAACACATATACACACACAGCTACATTTATGTATACATCCCTGTTTTATACTGAGATATGTGTGTGGATGTCTGCATTGTCTGCCATATGGTGAGTAAATCTGCACTATCACACAGCCATAATATTGCTCAAAGGATCCAAACTAAGGGTACAACAGTACATGATCCACTTACCTTCAGACCCCTATGCCTGCGGATGTCACCACGTAGACAGACACAGGTGAGCAGGTGGTGTAATGTATAAAGGTGTCACTGCATGTATGGACAAGGCATATTGTCCCTGCCCACAGTTTTACCTAACTGCACGCAGCCACATATGGCCATACTGGTAACTGTACACACATATCTAGGATGGATAACAGTTATCTCACTGCTAGAATACTAGAAGCAGATAACAGTATGAAGCAATATCACTCTGCAGGCCAGAGATGCTGTTCAACACAAGCCTAGTTTGTGTGATGCACAAGTACTGTACCTGCAATCACATTTGCAACAGACTTAACCTGTGGTGCATATAAGTACTGTAATCTACAGTGTATAAGCCTAGATAGGTAGGGGTTCTAATCTCATTCCAACCCACATGGTGCGTGTGTGTGTGTGTGTGTGTGTGTGTGTGTGTGTGTGTGTGTGTGTGTGTGTGTGTGTGTGCGCGCGCTTTCATGGGCTATCCACCTACAATGGTTATGCACTTTTTGGGCTTGTAACTTGCTACTGGCTTCCAAACTGCCCTCTTCTACAAGGCCTGATGATGTCAGCCACCTTTAGACTACCAGCTGGCAGTGTAGTCTCAGACATAAATTGTGGGACATGCGATAAGTACCGTGGTATATAGTATATAAGCCTAGATAGGTAAGGATTCTAATCTCACTCCAGCTCACTTTGTGTTGTGTGTGTGTGTGTGTGTGTGTGTGTGTGTGTGTGTGTGTGTGTGTGTGTGTATGTGTGTGTATATATATATATATATATATATATATATATATATATATATATATACATACACACACACACACCTGCAAAACAAAAGACATGCCCTCATGGGCTATCCACCTGCAATGGTTATGCAATTTCTGGGCTCATACCTTTTTGTTGGCTTGCAAACTGCCCTCTTCTACAAGGCTTGATGATGTCAGTTACATTAAGACAACCAGCTGACAGTTTAGTATCAAACATAAGCTGTGGCACATGTGATAATTACTGTTATATATAATGTACAAGTCTAGATAGGTAGGGGGTTTCATCTCATTCCAGCCCAGTTGGTGTGTGCACATATAGCCTTGCAAAACAACAGACATGCCCTCGTGGGCTATCATGGGCTATCCACCTGCAATGGTTATGCACATTTTGGGCCCGTAACTTGCTGTTGGCTTTCAAACTGCCCTCTTATACAAGGCCTGATGATGTCAGTCACCTTAAGACTACCAGCTGACATTGTATTATCAAATGTAAGCCATGGCACATGCGATAAGTACCATGATCTATAGTGTGTAAACCTAAATAGGTAGGGGTTCTATTCTCACTCCACTCAACTTGGTGTGTGTGTATATATCCATATAGTATATGCATGATAACCTTTGTAACATAGGTAGGGTGTTACATTATTTTATTTGTAGCAGCAATGTTAATACCAAATGACCAACAATAACAAGGCTTGCTGATATCAACAAGCATTATATGTTCTAAACTGATAGTGCTAGCAGACATGAGGTGTGTTGCATGCATCGGGTATTGTGATCTTTAGTGTGTACCAGTGCGTAGGTAAGTGTTCTAATCTACACAGCCAACTTGCACTATGTGTCTGCCTTAGCATGTCCTGTATGCAATGAGTGGAAGTGTTGCTAGCCTGAATGTAGCAGTGTTTGTGTGTGAGGCTTTTACAGCATTATACATCATGGTATGGAGCCATGGGACATGTGAACTTAACTAGCATAATGGCCCTTCAGCCCTTACAATCAGAAACATCTGTACACCCCTCAGTACAGGATCAGCACATATTGCCTCAGTCCAAGAGGGACTCAGGCAGATGCCGTGTGTTGAGAAGATGGTCGTCCAGCTAATCAAACAAGTGGCATGTGCTGAGGTGACTGAGGTGCTCTGTGTACCATTAGGCAGGGTCTGTTTCAGGGGTGTGTTTATGTCTGCTAGGCAAATGTCTCCCAAAAGCATGTAGTACTAATGTCACATAGTATGTTAATGTCCTTAGAGTAAATCATGTATTTACTACGCTCTCTACAGATAGGCAATATATGCATTCAGCAGGGTCACACCTTTCCCTGTATGCAAGACACAGATCACTTCTGAGTAGTCTATATGCCACAGGCTTCAATGACACCCACTGCAGATGATTAGCGGTGAGCACATAATGAAGAAGTGAAGTGGCCTTCAGAAGGACCATACTGTTGTGTGCAAGTGCCAGTATAGCTTGGTAAGGTACATTAACAAATGGCTGTTGTACTCAGATATTGGCATGCTAAGGGGAGAGTATGTGGAGGCTATGAGAATGTCACCTACTGGTGACTGTGGCCTCAGCTATGCCATGTGATTCCTGCCATACCACTGCAGAGACATGATGATCTGAGGCACATTAGATGTAAACCTGTGTGGCCAGGTCTGTGTGCCCACTTTTCAACTCTGGGTATGAACATCACATGTTGGGACTGATATGCTACTAACCGGGGACATAAGTCTACCTGATGGAAATGATACTACATATATATTCACTCACAGATTATGCCCATTAATATGTCATCAGGCATGCATTTGCAATACTCCCTTCCAGGATACTCACATAACACAGAGACTCTGAGTGCTCACAATTAGCAGGCAACAGCCAACATTGTTAGCCACAGTCAGTCAGTACTCGCACATACTGTTGTGACATACAGTCCAAGCAGGAGGGACTCAGAACTACTCCCTGTTTAGCACTGTTGCTTACAGCTACTGGAGTCAGATGTCCCTATGTTGCGCATGCCTGCCATCAATGGGCCACGTAGTGACCTCTACAATGACAGTATTGTGGATTCCTAAGTGGGTGCTTTGTACACATTGCCTGCATGGGTGGTATAGTCAGATGGCTTGGCTCAATCTGGGGTTGTATGGTCTGGAAATGTCCACCACATATAACAGTCATGCACCCCCTGTCACACATCCAAAGTGTGTACACCCATCCATGTTTACACCAAATATATGTGTGCTGATCAGTTCCATGATGATCGCCGCTATGTGCATACAGATATGGATGTTTACACAAAGAGTTGTATAGTTATGTTGGTCAGTGGATGCACCACCTCTGTGCAAGGGTAGAAGAGGTGCCATAGTCCACTCAGCTGGTGTGAAGATAGTGATGTCAGTATGAATACAAAGGCTTTCCAACAGTGTTAGTAACCCTTGTCAGATCACAGGTGGGATTCAGCCTAGAATGTTAGCATGTGCAATAGATGCTGTGTGCCTTCCATTGTGAGGCCAGTTACAAACTGCTCTGTCAATATGGCAGTTATGGGACAGATTGTAGGAATGTCATGTGTCACGTGGTGGGGACTAGGGATTGTATATGATGCAGACAGTGTGAAAGTACAGGCTAGCTATGAGTATAGACCCATCATAAGTGGTATCATGAAATCTGTGATCAGCAACTATCCAGGCTTGTCCTTTAGGGTTACACATGTAACTACAGTGTGTGTTCTGGTCCTGCTTCATGTGAGTGGTGATAGGTGTCACCATGCCTACACAACATCACAGCAACACAATGCACTGCTGTTACCTGAGGAGATTGTGCCACCATGTTAGGGCAGCACCCCCAACCCCAAGTGTCACACAGCAATGTCCACCTGCTATCGGACAGCCTGCTAATAGCACTTGTCCACATGTCAGGTGTGCTGAGCGATGACAAGCCTGTGTCCCCATGTCCTGTACAGCCAAATTCATGCAGTTGTAATGTTGATGACACAATGCATGGGTGTAGAACTCTGCAGACATGCCTGCCCCATCTGAAGGGGGAGATGCAGTCACGCTATGTCAAGCATCTCATAAGAGGTAATAAATGGCTTTCTTGACATATATGTCTGCATTGTCTGCAAGGGGGTATGTGCTGGTAGTTCTAAGGAGACTATATCATGTGGTCAGATCCCACAAGGGTGGACCTCACATTGGGGAGGCTGTAGTTGTCAGCCATATAGCTACACACATGATGCTATATGTTGGTTTCCAATGTGGGGATGTCACGGCACCGCTCCAGAGAAGTGTAGGTAAGGACCTGGACCATGCTTCGGACAAGGGAGGGCAGCATGAGTAGGCAACACAGTGTGTACATATTACACTTCCCTAACTTATTTGTTCGTGGTTTGTACACACATATTGCATGACTTGGTTCTTGCAACATGATGGAAGTAACAGCAATACTTATTTGCGCCGACAACTAGCATATAGTGCCAAGCTGTTTCACCAGATCTCTAAGCCATGTCACCTGAAACACCATAATAGGGATTAGCATGGATACCAGCACTAACACTGTCATACACCTACTGACACTGGGCCAAAGTTGCACAACGCCAGATCATGCCTACCAACTGTGACCAGTAGAGCCTTATGACTTTTACACTATGTGATGGATGTCAGACAGCAGCCTCACCCCACCATCCTTGGCCTGACAAGGTTTATGTGTATATTAGGGCAGCAGGCCATGCTGGAAACTGTATACATCATGTTCAGAGCAGTATGTCAACTGGTGTATAGTAATGTGTCTGAGACTCACATCCTGGGAACATAACATTGGGAGACTTACACTGCACTGAAGCCGCTCACCAGTGGGATTCACCATCTGCCTTTAATTATGTCCCCCTTCTAGGTATTCCCTCCCTGCAGTCACAGCCACTGCCAGTGACCTCTGACTGGCACATTAGCTGGTGGTTGTATTTTGGGAGCTGTCACTTACTCCCACTCAGACTCAGCAGTTAGCAAGGATGGCTTATGACACAGTCAGTTGTTGTCTGAACCTCTGACACAGATGACATGCCAACCACTGTGTGATACTACCCTGTGGGATATCATCCACCCCAGCACAATATTCTAGTTTCCGCACACTGCACACACTTCAGTCATTACACATGAAGGTAGGGACAGATTGTACTGTACCTTTTGATAGTCACTGTTCATTGGGATGTGAGGATGCTTTAACTTTTGTACCACCTATACTGACAGGTTTTGGATGTACATGTCAGATTGTCACTCCTATACTGAATATGGCAGCCAGTACACCTATCATTGTGTGCAGTGGCACCTTTACCATGCCACCACACAGGCATATGGTACAACTGGAGCAGCCACACAGGTACCATAGTACACCAATACACAGTGTAGATAACATGTCCTATGGAGTCCATGTCATGACCATATAAATGTAGTCTGTCCCCTAAATACTTTGAAGGGGATGTGTATGTCCCCATACAGGGAGTTGTTAGATCCCACTGTGTACCTCCCGTGTTGCCATGACAGGGGTAACACATGTCTGAATGTGTTTTACATACTTACATCAACATGGTATACACAGTACATACTAGGGAGACTGCCAAGTAACAGACAGTGCACCCTACATGAAACAGGCCCCCTCATGCATGTAAAGCACACATTTGCAGTGACACACATCATGTGCAGATTACACAATGGGATGTAGAACATGACAATCCTAAGTAATGTTGGTCAAATTTGACCGGACACAGGATAATTGTAGATGGGTATGCTCCATCATCACAGCTTGTAGATGTGTAAGTTCTGAAAACACAGGTGACACATACCAAGGGTAGTAGATTTTATCACAAATTATGAGTGCATGAATATTCTGACTGCCACCATTCTCCTTGTTAAATTGTCATACACATATGAACCTATGGAGCTATACACATATACTGCTGTACCTTGCTGAAGTTATATTTCTGTTGTGCTGCCATGCCATCCTGTGCCACTTTACTACCATCATGTGTCCTTTAGACTCCTGGAATAAAAACATACAGAGGTCCATAACAATACTGCCAGTACCTCATACAACATAAGGTACACACAAGTATGTTGCATACTCATGACAGCATACAGAATAAGATGGTGACCACTACAGGTGGCATGGAAAAACAATACTGCAATACACAACTATAGGTCTAGTAATATAGTCACCCTTTTCATCAGACACATAGCTTCATTTCCATGCATCGATGGGAAGGATAACAAAGATGTGACACAGGTATCACTTGCGCAGGGTGTTGAGTGGGGGTGCTGGAGGCCTAGACTGGCCCAAACACTTGACAGCATGTGTGTGAGTCAGGAAGGGGAGTGGGTTAGATTGACCATATAGAAGTGCTGTGCATGTCTGTATGTGAACAGCATGTGACAGTGATGTGTGAGTTTGTGCATGCACACAGTCAAGCTCAGTGCTAGCCCTACACATGCGTGTTGGACAGCTTTGGACCATACATTGTAGAGTTGACAATTCATTGTCTCCAGTCCTGAATATGGGAACTGGCTCTGCTAGGAGTGTAGTAGCACCACCATGCCCAAGGTCAGATGCAATGCTAGTACCTGATGGTGACTGCTGTCTGCTTGGAACATGTCCCTCATGGAACCACCCAGGACCACAAGCCATTGGCCTGCCATGTCATGATGTGGACAGCACACTCCTCTCTGCAGCATTGGATGTACTGCCACTACAGGAGAGTAACTGTGCATGGTCACATGGACTCTCAGCAGATGGTGTTGCTGACCTATGTCCATGGGTCCAATATCCTATTCCAACCTGACGTTCCAGCACAGAAAAATGTACGGTCCTATTCAGACACTGTCTCAGCTCACTGTCTGTTCTATGCATCAGTGAACTGATCCGGGGTGTCCTCAATGTGGTGGATGCACTCATGGATGTCAGAATGTGCTGTATCCATAACCCTAATTATATGTATGGTGTCCATTCATAATATGCCTGTGCCTCCATGACAGGCCGAAACATGTGCCAAGTGAGCCATGATGTGATAACCAGCAACAGTTCATAGGTTCATAGGTTCATACTAGGCTATCTGCCCTAGGGCATTTATAAGCCTAGCCAGAGTGTGTGTGTGGCTTTCACCACCCCTTAGGATGAGAATACTATACCCATTAGTTTGCTGTGCCTCTGTCCAGCAGTGACACAGAGATGATTCCCGGGGTAAACCTACAATCTCCCATCCACTCGTCAAGATTTCTCTTGAACAGAGTCAGTGAGGGGCTCTGCCTCACATGGACTGGGATTCTGTTCCATAGTGTAGGGAGTCTCTGGGTGATGAATCTGTCCCTCCAGCACGTCCTATTTATATCCGTGTTGAGGTTTAAGTCTCTTGCTCTCGTGGCTCTGGTGAATTTGGATTTTTTGAGGTGGAGCATGTCCATTAATTCCTGGTTGGACATGGCCTTGTATCTCAGGCACAGATCACCTCTGAGCAGACGGTATGCGACTGAATAGAGCTGGGGTTTCTTCAGTCGGGCATCGTATGACATATGTTTGAGCCCCTTTTCCTTTTGGTGAGGAACTTCTGGGGTCTTTCCAACTGCTGCAGGTGTCGGGTAAGATACATTCTGAATGGGGCGTTGTACTCAATCATTGGTCTGATAAGTGAAGAGTACAGGGGTACAATGACCTCTCCTGATCTGGATGTGAATCCCTTCATGATCAGGTGGGCAATGTAGAAGGTCTTCCTAACCACTTTGGCAATGTGAGTGTCAAAAGAGAGGTTACTGTCAACTTGGGTCCCCAGGTCCCTGATAACTTCTTCCGTGTTTAATGGATTACCACCTATGTGGTAATTAGGGGTTACCTTGTTTTTCCCAAAGGATATGACTATACATTTTTTGGCATTTAGCTTAAGGCCATGGCTCTGGCACCAGTTATCCATTTCTATGAGACCTCTCTGGAGGATGTCTGTGTCTGATGGAGTGTCAATTATGGTGCCCAGTTTGCAGTCATCTGCAAATTTTGTCAGCCACAATCCCACTATGTTTGCCTGCACTTCAGAAAAATAAATGCCGAACAAGAGGGGTCCCAGGACTGAGCCCTGTGGGACACCGCTCGTGACCGGCTTAGAGTCTGACATGGCACCAGCAACTCTAACCCTGTGTGTTCTGTCCTTGATCCAGTTTGCAACCCATCTTGTGACATATGGGTTTACATCTAAGCTGGTGAGCTTTTCTATGATGCCCGAGTGGGGTATTGTGTCGAACGCTTTTGCTAGGTCAAGGTAGGCTGTGTGAACTGCCTTACCCTCATCAATGGCCTTAGTGACTGTTTTGAAAAAGTCGACCAAGTTCAAGAGGCAGGATCTGCCCTTGACAAAGCCAAATTGGGTAGGATCCAGTGTCTGTAGGTCCCCAATGTCTTTATTTATGAGTTCCATTATGATCCTCTCCATAGCTTTGCAGACAAGGCTCGTCAAGCTTATGGGGCGGTAATTTCCAGGGTCTGTAGAAGCACCGCCTTTGTGGAGTGGGACCACAGTTGCCGTACGCCATTCTTTGGGTACGTATCCTGTAGTAAGGCTAAGATTAAACAGCAGCCTTATGTGTGGGTTTAGTTCCTCATTGAGTTCGTGTAGCACACAGCCGAGGACACCGTCCAGTCCCATTGATGCTGTGTTTTTTGCTTTAGAGAGAGCAGCTCTCACCTGGGCATCTGAGATGTTTGGGAGGCTAGACTCTGGTGGGATAGATATTTCTACTTTTGGGGGGGTGGGTGGGGAGAAATTTGCACTGAACCTGTCTGCCAGTATGTTGGCAATGTCTGTGGGTTCAGTGATTTTTTTATCATTTTGGACTAATTCTGAGCATATCTGGGAGTTTCCACCCAGGTTTCTAACATAGCTAAAGAAGGCCTTATGATTGTCTTTTGTGTCATTAGTGATTTTTCTCTCAAAGTTGGCCTTGGATGATTTTATGAGTGATCGTAGTTTTTTGCTAGTATTGATCAGAGGTGCCTTCCCTTTTAGGGATTTTGCTCTGTCATGTGGTAGCTTTCTCCTCTTGTTGTAGAGTTTGTTTATGGCTGGGGTCCACCAGACCGGGCGCCTGCCTTTGGTGGAAAGGGTCTTGATTTTATTAGGGATTGCTTGATCCATACATTCCTGGAGGTGCTCGTAGAAGGCATTTGTAAGGGTTTCAGCAGCGTGGGTTGTGGTTTCCACTGGCTCGGGGGCCTTGAAGGATACCACTCCAGTCTTAAGAAGTGTGAAGTTTGCTTTTGAGAAGTTCTTCACTGTGGTCTTTTTTGCTGGGGGTGGGGGTGGGATGTGGATCTCCAATAAGATTAATTTATGGTCTGATCTCACCAATGAGGGATATACTTCCGGTGTGGAGCATTTTGTCCCCATGTTTGTGATGATCAGGTCTAGTATATTTTCTTCTCTTGTGGGGATGGTGACTAGTTGTTCCATAGCATTTGAGTTTATGAACTCCAGGAACCTTTGGGCTAGGGTGTTGGGGCTTGAGTAATGTTCCCAGTCTATGTTTGGGTAGTTGAAGTCACCCAATATGATGGTGTTTGGAGAGACATTCATACTCTCCAGTGTCTTCAGGAAGGCTGTGTGGGTTTCCTGAGTTTGAGAAGGTGGTCTGTAGCATGCTACAAACTGTAGGGCAGTTTTACCTATGGTTAATTGCACCTGGATGGTCTCCGATGCTTCGTGCGTGCCACTAACCTGGAGGTGTGGGTATCCTTTATGAATATGGATACTCCCCCTCCTTTTGTGGTTCGGTCTGGATTTTGGGGCCGGAACGCATGATATGAGGTATAACCTGATAGTGCTGGGGTGCTGTCAGGACCCTTGAACCAGGTTAAAGTCACAGCACAAACATCGATGTTCTCCATACTGAGGAGGACTTCGAGGGCGTGCATCTTGAGGTTTAGACTTCTGGCATTGAGCAGTATTACCCTTAGTTTTTCTTCATTTTTGTTTTCTAGGGCGGTAGGTTTATCATTTGAGCCTTGCCTAAAAAAGGCACTATGGGGGTGGCAAGAGCCTTTGCCAATATCCGGAAGCCCAGGGGTGACAGGTGCAAGCCGCCCTTGCAGCGTGGCTTGTCAAGCATGTCATCCCAGGCAGACAGACATTGCATCCCCTTAGAATGACACCAGTAATTAAGCCAATTATTAAAGCTGATCATTTTGTCTCTGTATTGTGGCATCATTCTTGGTGAGGGTAGGATACTGCTCAGGGTCAGGGTCATACCAGCCTGGGCTACATAATCTGAGAGCTCCTCTATGTCTCTTTTCATGTAGTTCAGGGAGGTATGTCTCAGGTCGTTCACACCGGCATGGACAATGACTGAGTCATACTTGTACTTGCTGTGGAGTGACCTGAGTGCTTGTGTTATGTGGTGGATTCTAGCACCTGACAGGCAGCTTACAGTGATCTTTTCCTTGTTCAGTCCGGTGAGTGGGACGTCAGTGTGTCTGACTATGGAGTCATCTATAACAAGTGTGTCTGGCATTGTGTTTGGCCTTAAGGGCTGTGACTGTTTAGCACACTGACTTTGAGAACTATGTGTTGCATGTCTTATGTCTTGAGGTGGCAGTTGCTTGGGTCTTGTTGGTAAATGGACAGCATTCCCCCTATAAGCACCCCTGTCAATCTGCCTTTGTGGGACCTCACCAGCTCTCTGGCTATGGCCAGTGTCTACACTCACTGAAGCTATACTTGCCACACTGTCTTGTTCGATGTCTCCACCCTCTGAATATCTTATATGTGTGGCCTCTGGGCACTGGTTATGTGTGGGCATATTGACTGTGTACAGTGACAGTGGGAGCAGAAGAGGGATGTCAACCTCTGAGACAGATTTAGCCCCCAACAACCTCACCTGTGCCTCACTGTGGCCACCACCATCCTCATCAGAGTCTGAAGAGATACTGACATCAGGTTGTGTGGGGAAGAGATCCCAATCCCCTTGGTCACCTGTGGAAACCAAGACAAAAGCAGTACTTTACTACCTGCACTATTATATATGGAAAATCCACAAAAACTCATAAAAATGGGGATCCACAACTGCATTACCAGTCTCACATCATCTCATCTCCACTGTCATGCACAACAGACATCCTCACAATAAAATACATATTCAACTTAAGGCCTTTATAACAAGCATGGCAGGTAAATCAAGTGAAACTTGTCCAGTACAATTAAACTTTTAGATATGTAATATGACACTATACTTGATAAAACAACACATAAAACCCAGTGCACCTATCTTAACAAATATATACAAATACAAGTTTCAATGCATAAGGTATGTACCTTCAACCTTTTGTTTTTTAAAAGGCATGATGGATTAATTGCCTCATGTAAACCAGCAGGCTTATTTGCTCTGAATTATAAATGCAAACTTGTTTCTGTTTGTTCATCTGCAGTCCTGTGATTGCCCATTCCTGGAACCTTAGGTAAATGTTCCAGAATGGAACATACATACATTCTACTCTGGTTACACTCAACATTAATTGTACATAGGGCATTATTCTGGCCCTTAACTTTAATAGCATAGATATGTTCCATAACAAAACAGTATCAAGCTTACCAGGAGCAGAACCATGGCCATTGACAACCCCTGACAGACCTGTTAAAAGGTGGGGGTGAGGTAATTTCAGTACCACAGCATGTTGCAACACAAGAAGGTAATACCTGCATATATCTCACATGTACAGTAGCTACTGTGTTACTTGATGCATTGGTGACATTCTGAGTATGAGTGTACAACTGAGCTTTTACCCCCCCCCCCCAAGCACATAGACCTGACATCAGTGTAAAGATATGTACAGTCTGACAAAATGACTACTACAGTATTACAATGGTGATCACAGTAAGTTTATTTGCCCGCTCCTCTGCTGTTGACACTGTGGCACCCACCAGGACGAGTTCTAGTTTGATGGATACCTGGGAGCTGGTGTGTCCCTAGGTTCACCGGGAATTTCTCAGTGGCCATAAGTGGTTGTTCCATTGCAGGCCCTCCACCAGTGACAGCACGATCCCTGGCTACATCAGCTGCTCTTCGTCATGCAGCATTTACCATGTCTGTAGTGTGGTGTTGAACCAACTCATATGTATTGTCCTGGTGGCCATGGGCATTCACCTCCCAGACAAGGTCTACCCACAATACATCCTGCTTTTCCCTGTTATGCCTCCCCTGGATAGAAAGATGTGGTGATGCTGTAGTCCTTCAAGTATTAGTTCATTCTCCGCATCTGAGAAGGGGGTATGGTGTCTAAGATACATTAGTCCTGAAAGACAACAAAAGGGAAACACATTGCAGGGTCATATACATGGATATCCACTACATACGGATGCAACAAGAACAAAATGGATGGCACTATCTACTGCTTGCTTACACATGTCATACCCCACAGTGTGATAACATACTACATGTGTGGATAAAACTGAGATAGTAATATTACTGAGGTATTTCCCTATGTGCCATGAGTGATTCTGCTGTATGATCATACACCCAACACTCTGGTCCACGGTGGTGTGTCCCCTAAGGCCAACCACCCAATAATATGTCATAATACCAGTGCCAGACAAACAGCAGTGTGCTATTACAACTACTATATAAGGACAATCCAGCAATATCAGTGTGCCACAATGAAAAAAGACAATGCAACCCCTATGTATTGTACATTCCCTGTAGGTGTTAGACAGCAGGGTATCAATGACATGTCAACACCACAGGTCTAAGACAGGCTTGCTGCTGTAACCCCTATTCCCCATGTCTCTGTCCTCCCATCTGCATCCTGTTATACACAAAAAAGAGTTACATACCTGCTGGAGTGCAGTACTTCTCTGACAAAATGTGCATCTGTTAATGTTTCACAAAGGAGCACTGTGTGTGAGAATGTCTCATACAGAATGTTTCCCCATAGCTAGCTGCTTGCATATTTAACATGCTTCTCATTAATAGTTAATTGCCTCTAAACCAATCTGTGGCTCTGATATGCTAATTGCAGCCTAAACAGCTGAATTGCACTATCATTAGCCAATGACATGCAACCACTGTGCAATATATAAGGCCTTCATGTACACCAGGGCCCCTTTCTTAGGTGTTGGGATGGGCATTACTGGGGTGAGGAGACTACATCATCACAGAGTGTAGGTCTGTAGCTGAAAGGCTGCAGTGCAGGTAATAGACATAGGCAGAGGGTGTGAACACTTTGGAGGACAACACGCTGTAGGTGTACCTGTGTTAGTCTTGTTGTAAGGGCAGAGCCAGGGTGAGGGTACCCTTTACACTCCAATTAAGTCATGTGTTTATGATACATATGTTAGGCAACTGTGTCACTAACAGAGTACTATATTTCATATAGGTATGCTATACAGATATGTGATGTATGTCCCTACCTGCAGGCCTGTGACTTCCAGCACTGAAAAGCAGTTATTACATTTGCAATGACTTGTGTGGATAAAGAGTACATGAGTAATTCATTAATTGTTGTCTTCACAATAATGTAACTGAAATGCAAAACAACAGTGGATTTGAACACAGGACTGTGTGGCAAAATGTACTGAATGCAAGGCATGTAACAGGCAGAGCTACAGTCATTGCTAAAGCAGGTGTATTTGCAAGATATATGTGCATACATACAGGCTGTGACAATTTTTTTTTACATCCATCAGTATGTGCATGGCTTTATATGGCTGTAGTTCTGCACCATGGTCCCAGTTGTACATGTACTTTGCCACTGATGCCTTAGCAGGTGTCTTTCTACATATTTCTGATAAAAGGGCACATGTATCTGTTATCATAGGCCTCAGTTACATCCATACTCATGTATTTGGCTGTCTAGTGGTGTACTATTGCACCAGAAACAGACAAGACGACAGGCCTTGGATAAGGAGGGTGTTGTGGAATCCAAGTTCCATGTGTCTCCAGATGGCAGCAGCATTACTCATGTCCCCAGCTATGGGACTCTCAGCACTGCTCCATCACTGCCCTGAGGGTCTCTGTGCAGGAGGCTGGGCACTAGGGCAAGGCTGTCCCACCAGGTTTGCCAGTATGTCCTCAGTCCAGCTCAGGTGCCAATCATATCCATGGTGGACTATCTTGACACCAGGACTGGCAGTTCATCTTGGGTGACTACACCCCCCCACTCCTGGGGATGCCAGGCCTCGTTCCATGGGGTGGTACTACTTGACACCACAGGTAGTGCAGGGTCAGCAGAGGTGGCACCACTGGTCTGGGTCCCAGATGTGCTGGGACCTGGTGCCATGGCCGGTTCAGGCAAGGTAGGGGGATCAGCTGGAACTGGCCTACCTTGACGTGCTGTGCTAGATGAGGTATATCAGTAAGTTACAGTTAATAATAACCAAACCACTGTTAGTATTAACAGAATGGAAAATTGTATTTATTAATCCAAATACATATTAATGATTATTATGTGTAACACAACATTAAGTAACATAAAAGTCAGTATGGTAACAACATGCCAGTAAGAAGTAAACCACAAGGGCAACAAAACAGTTAGTTTAACAAAATATGTTAATATTCAATCATCTTCTTCTTCTTCTTCTTCTTTCGGCTTTATCCCGGTTAGGGGTCGCCACAGCGGATCACCTGTCCGCACATTGAATGGCAGTGGAGTTTTACGGTGTCGAGTTGCCAGCCCGGCACTCAACCTTCCACAGAAGGCACACTCACACGCACACCTAAGGCCAATTTAGAGTGTCCAATCCACCTGCAGCATGTCTTTGGGATGTGGGAGGAAACATGTTAATATTCAATCATAATAAAACAAAGCAATAAATCAACCACATTTTCCAAAATATAGTTAAATAAATTATGTTAATATTAAATTATAATAATACATAACAGTAATGAATAAATTAAGATAAGGGATGGGGAGAGAAAGAGAAAAACATTCCATTAGTGACATTATAGATGATATCCCTGAAAACACTGGTAATACATACTTCTACAGGTGTGTAGTGTCAGTTGTGATTACAGTGACTACAATTCTCCTATAGCTGTTGTAGCATGTACATAACTCTCAAGCTGATAGCACGGGACACTAAGGGCCAAGCATTAACAAATGCAGGTGCACAACTACAGAGAACAGTTTCACATAATGTGGACTTATATAACTACCAAGGTGTTCTGTAAACAGATTTGGTAATACATTGCATTGCAGGTAATAATTTATCTGGTAATCATGTGACATCCGGATTAGGCAGTTTTAATTACATTACGAGAAATTATGACACTTCAGACATGTTTGTGTACAGTAAATAAACTAGACAGTCATCATGCTTTAGTTGGTAGGCATAGAAGTACAACCAAATAGCTCTGACTGCAGGGGACATCTGCAAATAATGTAATAATTAACAGCAGCAACATAGTACAGACATGCAAGGGATACAGCCATACTGGGATTACACAGATTTATTTATGAATCAACAATGCTGATGCACACTTTCTTGGTAATGATTTTAATATTCTGTGAAAGATAAATAAAATATCTGCACATATGAGTTACTTTACCCAGGTATTTTTTGTGTTCCTGGGGAAGAGAGAAAATGTGAGCATTACGTGACTGATACTGAAAAGTTAGTGCTACATACCACTGGATTCGAACCCAGGACTGTGTGTGGCAAAATGCACTGTGTATAAGGCATTTAACAGACTGAACTACTGATCCACTGCTAACTATTGGGTGACTGATGCTTGCTGGAGATCACTTGGAACAATACTATGAATTGAGCAGTACAAGTTACAGGACATTCCTCTAGCATTCTAGTACTGTTACAGTGTTATACTAGACTGCAGTGTCAGTAGAACATACATGCATGGAATACAGCCATACTATATATATTAATACGGCTTTATTTTAGAATCAACAATGTTGGTGAACACATTTTATTGTTATTGATCTGAAATATTTGCGAAGTCCACACACAATATCAGCCAATGCAATGGGCTACCTCACCTATATATCTTTATTACCTGAAGTCTGAGGAAGAGAGATCATTATGTGATCGATATTGGCTTGGAGACAGTCCTGGACAGTACTATGAGTTGAGCAATACAGTTTGCAGGCCATTAGATTTGCATTCTACAGCTATTACTGCATTATACTTGACTACAGCAACTTTACCTTACGGAATCAATGCATATAGCTTTATTGCAATGGTTAAGACAACACAATCCTGCTGTGCACCATTTTGCTTACTGTTATTGGTATTGTTTATTGTTTTTGTTAAACAACATTTTGTTATTGTCCATTTATTGCACTACAGCTCTAATTCCCCATTTATTGCACTACAGATTTTCTTGTATATACTTTAATGCGTTAAATGCTTTACTTTTCCATGCCTATTGCACTGCAGTTAGCATCCATACTCACCAGACTCATGGCACAACCTGGCCAGGCACCCAGAATGGGACTCGACATTGCGAGCCCTCTCAGCTGCAGCCGTTGGGAGAAAAGCACACCATTATGCATACCAGTTTTGCAGACATTCAGCTTGCATTTTGTTAGGACAGTAGAAAACATACTTGCATACATGTGTGGCATTCTCTGCTGTCATTTGTTGGACCCAGGTGTCCAAGGTTCCCCTTTTCAGGCCATCATGGTGGTGATGACACAGCTCCCCTGTGTGGGGGATATGGTGAGTTCCCTGGCCAACCAGTCCCAGGCCTCTGCCTTACACTCCAAGCCCTGGAATCCACCCTGCATCAGCCTGGATTCATGTTTTTTTAACAAGCATCCCTACCATGACTCTGGGCTCCTGAACACCCCACTTCCGTGCCTGAAAGCACGCACTTCACCAGAACCACCTGCCATATCAACAGTTGACTAAACCCCAATGAATGCTGTAGAATTTCCACCTATTGCACTTAATATAGGCTATTTTCCCACCCTTAAACATCATTGAGCAACATTCAAAAAAGTGCCACATTGCTTAGCAGGGCTAAGCAGCAGGAAAACTCACACAACTGTGGTTTTAGCAAAGCGTAGCACCGGGTAAACATTGGCAGCTGTTATCCTGTTTATGCAGTGCTTAGCATGGTTTAGCAGAGCTCAGCAGAGCACAACAGTGCTATAATTCACAATTTTGCTATTAAATTATACAAAAATAGTACATTAAATTACAGACATGTTCTGTGTGCTATGGATTTGAACCCAGGACCTACTACACATAAAGCTGTAACTCTTCCCATTTAGCTACTTGGATATTATCAAAAGTAGTATACCTTCACATATACTACTGAGCTAGCATTGCTTAGCACCATGTCATGCCATGCAAACATGCGTAAACACACGTAAACATTCCTATAATTAAATAATTAATTACATCCGGTTTATATTTTTACATGTCTGGCAAGTGTTGGCTATGTATAAGCAATGCTCGGCTCCGCAGCTCAACACGCAAATGGCAATTATAAAAAAATAACAAACATTAATTATGATAATTGATTACATCCGATTTCTATTTTTAGATGTGTGGCAGGTGTCAGCTGTCTGTATGTAAATGCGGCTTGGCATTGTTTGTCCTCAAAGCTGCGCCATGTAAACATGCAGAAAAATTTTTTTTTTTAAATTAAACATTACAAATGTAACATAAATCACAGCATTTCAACAGTGGCAGGTGCATTACTGGGAGTCTCGCCCTCTACTTAACATTTGACCAGGCATCCACAACCATGGGTAGCCTCTACATATCTCCCTACACTGATTCAATATCCCTTTCCCTATGCTCTCCCTCAGCAGTCTGCCATCATTAATATGCATGGGGCAATGCTGAGGGGGAACCGTGGCCGTGTACACCAATATATATTGTATAGGTTCTACATGGTGCCTACATGGAGTTTATTAAATCCCAGGGATTATATGTACAATTTACGGATTTATTGTTATTATTTTTCAGTGAGTATTTCATAAAATAGTATATTCCAACCTGAATCCCCATCCTAATCTGCTGACTAAAATGAAAGCAGACATATAAAATAAGAGACTGCAGTCATTTTTAACATTATACGAGAAACAACTTTCAATATTAACATGCATTTGCCTTTCACAAGTAACAGGTGAGTGCAAAATCTCAACAAAGATAACACTTTATATTATGCACAGACTAAAATAAAAAAATAATATTCTGAAGGCTGGGTGTTGAATTACACTGAACCATATGTAATCTGTCCTAGGAAATGTAATGCATACCACGTTTAATCAGACTTTCTTTGATTCTGAAATAATACAATTTAAGTTAACTGCTCTATCTGTGGTGAAAATAGGGTATTGCTCAGTGGTTGTGAAGGTCAAAGCCACCCATACTGCAATTAAACTACAATGAAAACCAGGGAATTATGACAACACTACATTGTCACTTAATTATCCATGAACACATAGCTTGCTATGCTAAAATGAGAAGGCAAAACATATGATTCCAATCTGACTGCATTTATCTACACAGGAAACCACAGCAATTAAAATATACACTTTTAATGCCTAATGACGTATACGAAAATCTATGTCCGAATTATATATATATATATATATAGATATATATATATATATATATATATATATATATATATATATAATACATGCATTTAGATGAACGTTAATTGTCCAATGTGCTAAATGTCGAAGGCAGTGACCAGAGTTTACACAATGTTGAATTTTCACACACCGAATCCATGAACATCGAATGACAGCCAGTCTAATATCCCCCCCCTTCCTGACCCATGGTAATGCTTGTTGTGGTGGTTGAGCAATCGGAAATGTTGAATTCGGTGTTATGCTCGATATTCCGACCGTTCGCCACTGTGAAATTCGACAATTAGGTTAGAAAATGTGACGTTCAGGGTTGGTGTCTTAAACTAAATGCACATATTTTATATATATATATGTGTGTGTGTGTGTGTGTGTGTGTATAGTAGCACTGCAATACATTTGTTACAAATTTACAGATCCTCATTCATAGGACTTTTTTTGTGCTTCCAGTTAACACCTATGGCTGTTTATGATGTCCAGACATTTTTGGGGGTTGGCTTCCTAAACTTAAGTGACTTACAATTAATAACAGGCAGCATAAGAAAGAGCAAGCTATCATCTTCTCTACGAAAACCTGCTTTTTAGTCACCTAATAAATCCTCTACTTTCAAGGGTTACTTTAAAGACAAAGATTTACTGTCTGCTGATCTTATTAACAATCACAAGTGGTATAGTCCCCCAGTAACATTGTGACTGAGGCTGTCTACTGCACTAACTTTTACTCCTTCTTTAAGGATTCATAGCAACCTGGTATAAGCCTAATGGCAAGTTTAGAACTAAACCAATATGGTGGAACTACCACATCAACAAACTCCATACTAATGAAATACATACATGTCATCATTATAAAAGGGATTTAAAACTGGTAAGTAAATCTCAGACTTACTATTAGGAAATGTAAGGCTAGCTCTGACCTTAGCATTGAAACTAATTCAAAAGACAATCAAAGTGTTTTTCAGCTATATTAGGAAGGGTAGAAGTAACCTACAAATCTATACTGAATGCATCTCTAATAGTACCACCTTCTCCCACTTCAAGAGCATTGTTAAAACAATTGTGGAGAAATTATCTTCCAACTTCCCTCCACCTACCCCCCTTTACAATTCCTCCTCACATCCCTCCCCTGAGATCAGCTTGAACTAAGTCCTTTTGGTGCTTTCCAAAATTAAAAGTACTACTTCTGTGGGTCCTAACAATATGCCTGGATTCCTGCTGAGACATTTAAATCACATTTAGCAAAATATTTCCATCAACTCTTTATCCTGAATCTTTCCACTGGTTATGTCCGTAAGGAGTGTAAAATGTCAGTTGTGGTACCCTTACATAAATATGATCTCTCTACTGACCCTGGAAATTACTGGAGAATTACTGGCCTGATGGCATCATTAATATGTGCAAGGTTATGGAACTTATTATAGCTATGTAGTTAAACAATTATATAGGTGACCTTATATCCCTGGATACACATCAGTTCAGTTTTGCAAATGGCAATTCATACCTATTTGAGTTTTCTGACAGGGTTACTAAGGTCATTGACAAGGAACATATAATCAATGCTGCTTATCCGGACCTTGCCATGGTCTTTGACACTATTCCTCATGCTGGGATTATTGACAAACTCTCCCAACTCAACATTAATCAATACTTAGTTAGTTGGATTGGCAATAGGCTGTCTGACAGAATTCATACCATTAAGGTCAGGGGTATTTGCTACAGATAAAAAAATGTCACCAGTGGCACTGCACAAAGCAATGTTCTCACCCCCTTCCTCTCTGGTATATATCTCTGTAGCATGAAAGCTGATACCAAGGGACTACGGCTAATCAAGTTTACTGTGGATTGCAAACTCAGGGAGTTGTCCAATCCCATTCTGATGCTCAAATTCTTCAGCAAGTGCTGGAATAAACCCATCCTTTTAATCATGAGCTTACCCTCAATACCAAGAAATAATTTCCTTGGGTAAATCTAGCATCACTATTGTTTACCATTTAGATAGCATTTCACTTAAAGTTGACATGGTCATCATGGACTTGGGTACGTATGTTGCTAACAGACTCTTCTTTGACCACCATGTCTCTGATGTAGTTAGAAAATCCTTCTACCCTGCACAGTTTATCTTCCTTGCATCTCCTCATTGTCCAAAGAAGTGATAGTCATACTTTATTCATCCCTTAGTAAGAGATCACATCATTTCCTTACTAAAATGATCTCATGTATCAGTACCCTTAGCTACTTTTATAGATTAAAATCTCTATTGTTCCACATAATGTCATGGATACAACTGAGGGGTGTTCTCTGCTTACCTTTCCATGCTGTGAATGACCCAACAATCTTTTAACTCCTTTACCTAAACACAACAAATGGCGAACATCTATTATAGAAATGTAAACCTGCAATACCACATCAACAATGCTAGATGGTATCTATAATACTTAACCCAATCTATCCCCTTTTTCTGGAATAGACTGCTGTCAGCTATCAAGCAGAGTACTTTCATAGCAACCTTTAAAACCAGCCTGAATACCTTGATGAGTGATTGCAAATTTTCACCAGGAACAGGTCTACGTAAGGGTGGTCACTATGAGTCTTGTACAAACATGAAATTAACATGGGCGCCAGAACCATAGAGCAAGGGGGGAGGGGCACCCCCCCCACTTCTGTAGCACTTGCAATGTCCCGAATAGCTCATAACATGTGCAATTGCATCAGCATGCCGCTCGCCGTTTGAATACAGCAGGAGGATTTCTTAACTGCAGAGCCGAGGTTTGAATACAGCAGGAGGATTTATTAACTGCCATTTGAATACAGCAGGAGGATTTATTAACTGCAAAGCCAAGCCGCAGATTCAGATGTTCGGGCGGGCGTATGGCAGAGCCATTTGGGCTGAATGTACTGGTGAGTGTGTGTGTGTGTAAATGCCCCCAACAGGATACATCTGGTGGCTAGAGGTATACAGGCTCAAACCTTGCACCTTGGGTGCAGGTAAAGAGAGCCTAAAGTCACTAGCCACCATCACTTGTGAATTTATGCCTCACATTTTTGTTTTGTCCTGTTCCTTATTAAATCTCTGTTTTTCAGGAGTAGTAAAACAAAACCTTTTATGTTAGCAATTTTCTAAGTTTATAAGATCAGTCTTTGAAATGTGTCCCTATTTTGGGGCTGTATTCCCCCATTATTGGCTTTGTCCTGTATTTTATTGCTAGGAGGTTGAGAGCTATGGTGATGAGTGAGAACTGAATTCATTAAATGATAGCCATTTAAGTTTGTCTTCCTGTCTTTTAGGAAACTGCTGATTTAGCTTAGTGGTATGTTGATCTGACTATAGTGTATAGTGTTCTGGGTTCAAGACTTGGCAGTGAAATGTACAGTGGTAACATAGCATTTTATGAAAGCAACTTTCCAAAATTATACAAGCAATGTTTAAAATGTGTCCCTGCTGTTTGGCCTTTTGCCCCCCCCCCTCCCCCACCAACTGAAAATAAGTGCAAGAAGCTGTGCAACATGCCTATGGCTTACACTACTGTGATTCTGTATTTGTATTTATATATACGGTTTCACTTCAGAAGCCTGAATGATCACAAGCCTGAATTGCATTAGACGGAAGACCAATAGCCTTACATTTCATAAGCCTGAAAACTCAAAAAAGCCTGAATCCCATAAGACTGAAAATATACAGAACACAAAAAAATGACACACACAAACATATACAAGACAAAGGATAGCGGTTTTCACCAAATGTGGGCAGGGGGCAAGCCACCCTGCACCCCCACACCCCCTGCAAATTAAATATATCAACTCTGAGATTGCACTTTAGTGTAGTGAAGTGCAATCTCTGAGTTAATATATATATATATATATATATATATATATGTACAGGGGGTGTGGGGGGTGCAGCCCCCCTGCTTATATTTGGTGGAATATAATCTGTTTTGTGATGTCTTCAGTCAGTATATGTATCCTTTCTGTTTTCAGTCTTATGAGATTCAGGCTTTTGAGTTTTCAGGCTTATGAAATTTCAGGCTTTTCATCTTCCGGCTTATGCAATTCAGGCTTGTGATCATTCAGGCTTCTGAAGTGAATCCATATTATTTATATATATATATATATATATATATATATATATATATATATATATATATATATATATATATATATATATACACATATATATATAATGTATATTGTGTGTAAAAGTAGACTGTTATCATGGAAATGTTCTGAATAGGGCAGTTTTTTGTCGTTATTGGTGCATGCATTTTGCTTCATTGCCTACTGGAAAAATGTTCAAACAATAAATTGTTACCATGGAAATGTTCTGAATAGGGCAGTTTTGTCATTATTGGTGCATGTATTTTGCTTCATTGCCTACTGGAAAAATATTCAAACAAATTTAAAATGCGCTCTAACTTAAGTCTAACAAGTGTGCTGTATTTAAAATTTAATAAAGTCAGGAAGGTATATCAAAGAACGCATGTATGTTTCTTGTTTTGTGCGCAAGGGGCCTCTGATTTGAAAACAGCCCAAAGGTAATCTTTATCCACCACTGGCCAGATGCATTTTCTTTGGATGTGGTGTGGGTTTTAATGCTGTTTCAATGAATGTGAGTTTCAAGAGCAGAAAAGTTTTAATGCCAAGTCTATTTTCATTATGAGACAGTATTTATTTGTTTAGCAGATATGTTAGTGTTTGTGCACTGTGCTATAAAATGTAAAAAAATAAAATCCAGAAATGCAACTTAGATTTAAGCATGAACAATAGAAAATGTACTCAAGGATTGCCCCTCATGCCACTAATGGATAGAGGCAGTTCCTAAGTGCTGCATTCCTTATATGGGTCCCCTCAAATTATCTCTGGAATGATCACAATTATTCTCACTAGGGTTAATATACAATTATCAGCCATGGGATAGGTAAGACCAATCAGAAAATGTTAATTCAAGAATCAAGCACCAAAAGGGAATTGGCTAAGCTTAAAAAGTCCTCCAAATGTATCTATGTTGTAGTAAATAGCTATAAAAAATTGCCCTTTTTAGATCACTAAGTGCCCCTCTCACCCTCCACCCCCCCCCATTCTTCAACAGCTTCTGGCGCCTTTGGAAATGAAGGCAGTTAATCTAGAGTGCCCTGCAGTGGAAATGCTAATCGCTATTTGTCACTTGTTCATATTTTCAAACCTAAGAAAGCTATTCCCCCTATTGAGGGGAATGGTGTGAAATGCCATTGTGGGGGACAGGAAAATAAATTATCAATGACCACTTAACCTACACTCTATGTGGATATACTTCTATTTGTTTGCTAGTAATTATGAAGTTATGCACTATTTACATATGTACTTTTTCTAAAACTAAATTACTTACACAATTATTACACAGCATCATTTGAAACCTTAGATTATGTTGAAGAAAGCTGTCATAGATATTTGTAGTGTAAGTTGCATATCTTGAGATATATTCAGTGTTGTTATATTGTTAATTATACAATCAATCATATTTTTCATATTTCAGTTCATATTTCAATAAAGAAGTGTTAACAGGCTACTTTCTTGCTGTTATGAAAAAGCTCTGGTCTGCTTAAGTGTTCTGACAAGATAAGTCTAGATTGCATAGTTTCCAAGATGTGACAGTTTGTGCAAATTTAAAGAAAAATATCACTCTGGATTTGTGAACATTGCAGTATATCACAGTGTTGATGTAATCTGCAAATGCAATATTATCACTGAAAAGCAAACTTTTTTGATAACATTGCTGTGTGTACCTAATAACTTTTACTGCTCATAAAATACTTACATTTGTTTGTGTTATGCTTTTTGCATGGTTGCACTTCAGAAAATGCTGCAGAATGTAAGGATGTGTATAGGGTGCCTGCGTTGTGACATTCTACAAATAAGAGATGCTAATGAGTTAATTTGTTCTGAAATTAATTGCTGAATCATTTTTATCTTAAAATTTGCATTGTTTAAACTTATTTCTTGTGCCTGAAACGCTTCCTTTAGATGTGTTTCAGATTATTTCATGCACAGTCCTGTAGATTAAAAATAAAGACCACGTATAAGACTTTGATTGTTAGTAGACTCTCTTTGTTTTGCTCTTTGTTACTTTTACCATAAGAAGCTTTTAACAATGCAGTATTTTGTCTTGCACTGAGGATGGACTTCAGAAGCATTTATAAAATGTGGCCTGCACTCAGCACATTTATTTCTTTATCAGCTGTAAAAGAAATGAAAACATTTAGTAATTCTACCCTGAATCCAAAATGTTTTAGTCAAAAAATGTCTTTCTTTAGTTCCAAATTAAATGGAATATACACTTTCAATTTATAACAATGGTAAAGGACTTCATTAGATTGTTGTTTTGAAACAGGAATTGCAGAGCTTAGACCTTCATTTTGTGTTTTGTTTGAAATGTTTATGGGGAAAGACTATAACTTTTTAAGATTTAAAACAAGATGTTTGCCAGCATCTGCAAATGAAAACATATTACGTTAGACGACATTGCAATGCAGAACCTCTACTGTCACTTACTTGGTGAGCTGGTAGTCAAGCTGGTCACATATGAATCTGGGTCAGCATATTGCTAATAACCAAAACAAAGCCACCCAACTTGACATTTGTCTGAATCATCTTCCATTAAGAAAGGAAGAAAATGAATATTTTACATATGAGGTTACATGCCACAAAAGCTGCAAGTACAACCTGCAACCTAGGCATTACACACTTACTATCAATTGTACCTGCAATCCACACATTACACACTTACTATCAGTTGTACATGCAATCCACACATTGCACACTTCCTATCAGTTGTACCTGCAATCTGGACATTACACACTTACTATCAGTTGTACCTGCAACCCAGACATTACACACTTACTATCAGTTGTACCTGCAATCCACACATTATACACTTACTATCAGTTTACCTGCAATCTAGACATTACACACTTACTATCAGTTGTACCTGCAATCCACACATTACACACTTACTGTCAGTTGTACCTGCAATCCAGGCATTACATACTTGCTTTTGCAGCAAACTGTGGTCAGTATGTTTAAGCCTGTATATGTTCAGCTTGTGGGCCATTTAAGGCAAATGGTATACATTGAAAACAATGAGTTCAAAGTAGGAATGTGTACATGTTTTATAAGATTAACTGGTCCAGTCCTGAAGGCACTGGGCAAAGGCCAGGGCAATAAATGTGTTCATAGTCTTTGTGTGAAATAAATTTGTTGTCCTGAAAGTTAAGGTTCCTCCACCCATTTTATCGGTATCTGGTCAGCAGGTCTTTGAGCATTTAAGAAATGGCCATTCATTTGACTGGAGATGAGCAAATCAACAGCATAAGAAGTTAGTAGAAAAAAATATCTAATAACCATTTCCATACAGTAAATAAATATTTTAATAACTCCACTGATATGTTCATTACTCACACATGGTTGCAAACTGCATAAAACCATTGCATTTAAACTCACACGAAGATGCCACATATGTTTTAATGCACTCACATGGACCCTGCACAATGCAGTTTCCTATTCACTACTATGGCACTGCATGCTGCTTTCCTACAAGCCTTTCAAAATATGTGCTGCTTTCCTATGAAAATAAATAGCAAAGCAAAATGTTTTAGTTGCAATCTATAACATCTGTACCATGTCCCTATATGTATTAATTATGCTGTACACATAGCTTACAGTGGATATAAAACGTTTGCAGACCCCTATTAAAATGCCAGTTCTTTGTGATATAAAAAAAACCGAGACCACAATAAATCATTTCAAAACTTTTCCCACCTTTAATGTGACCTATAACCTGTACAATTTAATTGAAAAACAAACAAATCTGTTGGGGGAAAAATATAAAAAAATAAAAAATGTACAATACGGCGGTTGCAGAAGTGTGCACACTCTTAAACTAATACATTGTTGTGTGTTTACACCTTAAACCAATACTATGTTGAAGCACCTTTTGATTTAATTATAGCATTCAGTCTTCTTGGGTACACACTTAATTAAAGAGACTCTGATTAACCCCAAATAAAGTCTAGCTGTCCTAGTAGGATTTTCCTGACATTTACTCATGATTCGCAGAAAGCTTACAAAGCATTAAAGGGATCTCATTGTTGAAGGGTATTAGTCAGGAGAAGGGTACAAAAACATTTCCACAGCAATAGACATGTCATGGAACACAGTGAAGACAGTCATCAAAAAGTGCAGAAAATATGAGACAACAGTGACGTTGCAAAGAACTGGACGTCCCTCCAAAATTGATGAAAAGACAAGATGAAAAGTGGTCAGGGAGGCTGCCAAGAGACCTACAGCAACACTGAAGGAGATGCAGGAATTTTTGGCAAGTACTGGTTGTGTACTACATGTGACAACAATCTCCTGTATTCTCTATAGGTCTGGAGTATGGGGTAGGGTTGCAAGACAGAAGCCTTTTCTTACACAGAAAAACATCCAGGCCAGACTAAAGTTTGCAAAATAATACATAAAGTCTCCCAAAAACATGTAGGAAAATGTGTTATGGTCTGATGAGAACAAGGGTGAACTTTTTGGCAACAATTCCAAAAGATATGTTTGGCGCAAAAACACTTCACATTACCAAAAGAATACTATCCCCATGGTGAAGCATGGTGGTGGCAACATCATGCTTTGGGGTTGCTTTTCTTCAGCTGGAAGTGGGTCTTTAGTCAAGGTAGATGGAATTATGAACAGTTCCAAATACCAGTCACTTTTGGCCCCAAACCTTCAGGCATCTGCTAGAAAGCTGAAGATGAAGAGGAATTTCACCTTTCAACATGACAATGACACCAAGTATACATCCAAATCAACAAAAGAATGGCTTCACTAGAAGAAATATAAAATTTTGGAATGGCCCAGCCAGAGCCCAGACCTAAACCCAATAGAAAATCTGTGGGGCGACCTGAAGAGGGCTGTGCACAAGAGATGACATTGTAATCTGACAGATTTGGAGTGCTTTTGCAAGGAAGAGTGGGCAAATATTGCCAAGTCAAGATGTGCCATGCTGATAGACTCCTACCCAAGAAGACTACATGCTGTAATTAAATCAAAAGGTGCTTCAACAAAGTATTAGTTTAAGGGCATGCACACACAACAAAGTATTAATTTAAGGGTGTGCACACTTATGCAACCAGCGTATTGTATGTTTTTTATTTTTTATATTTTTCACCCAAGATATTTGTTTGTCGTACAATTGAATTGTACAGGTTACATGTCACATTAAAGGTGGGAAAGGTTTTGAAAATATTTATTGTGGTCTCATTTTTTATATCACAAAAACCTGGCATTTTAACAGGAGTGTGTAAACTTTTTATATCCACTGTATGTGTATAATGCATTGATTCTGTCATTTACAGCATAGCTCCCTAGTCAGTGTTAACCCTAATCTGCAGAAAATGGCATCAGTTTTAAAACAGCCTGTGTTGCTTTTTTATGATCACAAACTACAAAGTAAAATATTTAAACTACTCCATTAAATTGTTTTCTGTGCTTTAGTGTGCAATAATTCTGCTGGCCATATAAATCTGTCATCTGCACACACAGCTGTAGAGCACAAATTAATTTTACTGTGCTTATCTTTCAAAACCCTATTGTTTCTCCATTAAACAATACTGAAAGTTATATTTGCAAACAAGTAAAAGTGAAATATTATTTCTACTTTTATTTGACTAAAACCTTTCGGTAGAGAACATCAGAGAATAGCAGTTCTCAGTCACAAGAATATCCACTCCTAACAGTAATAGAAGCAGCACAGCCTTCAGATGCTTTCTGGGTCAGTAAGCTGTATTAATACTATTATGAGTGCAAGATGTGTTGTGACTCAGTAGAAAAATCTCCCCATCACAACTCTAGGGTCTGGGGTTAAATTCTAACACATGGCTGCTATCAACATGGCGTTTGCCTTTTCGCCATGTGTCTGTGCACACTGGCTATATTTGCCCTTCCCCAAACATGCTGGTTGATTGAATACACAAAACTGGCCAAATGCATTTTATTCTCCCTTGCTCTTGAGGCCAGAGAATTGGCTGAAAATGGTATAAAGACCAGTCTGTTCACCCAATTTTCAATTGATTAATAAATAAATAAATACACAGTATAGTTTCCTCTATCTCTTTCTGTCTGTCTGTCTGTCTATCACTGTCTGTCTCTCTCTATATATATATATAAATTCTACTGTTTATAAGTTAGACTTGCTAGACTTGACAAATATTGCTTCCTCATTAAACATTCTTCCAAATTATATTTTCAGGCTTGATAAAATGAAATATTGCCATTGCTTATACTTTGCTATAATGTCTTCATGTCTGGCATCACAGAACAGCACTTGTCAGCCCAACAGCATTGCTTTAGTTTGATTCCCAATTAAGCAGTGAACCAAATGATATATTTACAAACATCACTCATCACAGAATATTATGTAACTCAGTTCTATGGCACAGTATATTACTCGTCCATTAAATAGTGCACCAAATGGCATTTGCCAATACCAGACATCTCAGACTAAACATGTTTTTAAGTCAAATTGAAATAAATCAGTACAATCCATATGTGCGATCTGTGATTATACATGTTGATGGAAAAACACAAAAATAACTTATTTTAAGTTAATTCTACCATGAAACATGCATAACTTTTAGACACTAATCACTACAATGTTCTGGTAGGATTGTTATGGGAAGTATGAGGACTGCATCTGGTATTCTTAGAACAGTGAAACTAATCATGAGAAAAGGGGTATGTTTACTAAGTATGACACTGTGATACCTTGGACTATTTCCCTTACTCCAAGGTACAACAATCTTATGGTTCATATGACTAGCAGGTAATGCTGGGGCAATAATCTCCAATGTTACAGCTTTAATGGCAATATAAAGTTCAATTATAAAGTTGCATTATATTCTGTTTACTTTCTATGTCACATCTTGTCTTCATAGTTAAGCAACTTATAATTGCAAAGTTGTTCTGTAGTAAGGCTCTGTAGTAGAAAGAAGTCTCTGTGTAATACTTTTGCCACTTTTTGTGGTAATGCAGTATTCACCCTAACAATTGTAACTTGCACTAAAAGGAGTTTATCCTTGATACATAACTATAAATAACATAACTAAAGTAAATAAATCAATAAATATAAGTGCTGTTGCCATCTCACACCATGGTGTTCTGTGGTTTGGTTCTTGCTGGGGTGCCTTTGTAAAGAGACTGAATATCCTTCCTGTGTCCACGTGAATGTTCTCGGAGTGATCCGTTTTTTTTACTGCCTTCCAAAGACATGCAGTGAGAGAATCAGGATTCTCCAGTTTACCCAGAGGTACGTGTGTAATGTGTGAACAAGGCTGTGAACTCCGTAATATATCAGCAGTATATTACAAAGAAGTTTCAATGCCTTACACCTGGGCTGCTGCTTCCTCTTGACCCAGTAAGGACCTATGAAGGATGTTATTGGAGAATGGGTGGGTGGATGGATGGATGGATGGCTTACCACTCAACCATTTAGCACAGCAAATTTGGAGATAGCCTAAAATAATGGGGGGGGGGGGGTCAAACGCCTAAAAATCATAATAGATTTTAAATATTTCTTTTATAAACATAAAAAGCTCTTAAATAACAGGATTTGTGTTAGCATGCATTTTCTGAAGGATATAGTCTGAAACTCAAATGTCTGCCATTATTTAGTGACTTCAGTCCTCAGCGATTTTCCAGAAAACTACAAATTTTATGAGGAACAAACCAAAAATATGAGACAAAATTCTGGACAGTTGAGAGGCATGAAGGATGGATGGATAGACTGATGGGTCAGTGGATGGATGGATAGATTGTATTCTGAACCTGTTCAGGGAATAATATTGTTTGTAGGTACCAAGGCTTTTGAATAACTAACCACTATGAATAATGTTACTATTTTTTATTTTTATGGTCAACTAAACTTAAACTTCAAGGCCAATCTGCGGCTTTGCATTTTTGTAGCAGTAATCCCTGAAGAGCTGGGCTATGTGGATATGCAAATTTTGGACTTGGAAAATGAATATGTAAATGTGGAAGCACTTTTTTAAATACACCTCCCTATCGCAAGAGCATAATATGCGTAAGGCATAAGCAATGGGGGCAGTTAATACACAGATTAGGGGAGTTACACATTTCTAATATCAGTAAGATTCATAGAGCTGAATCCATAATGAGCTGATTTGCATAAAATGTGTAGTGGCCCTGAATTTATGAAGTAAGCTGCAATGTTACAGAAGAATATGGAGATGCAAGGGAAAGGGAAAAGGGTTCATTTAGTGTTGGGGACATGCGTGCGCATACATGGGAAGACTACTGAAGGGGTCATTAGGAGACGTTTCATTTTGAAGTCAGGGACACACTTGTGCATATATGGGCAGACAATTGAGGGGGTCATTGGTGGAAATGTTTCATTTAGATGTCTTTATATGCTTTTGCATACACAGGCAGACTACTGAAGGTGTCACCAGGGGAAATGTTTCAATTTGGTGCTTGTGCATACTTAGACATACTGCTGATGGGATCGGTGGGGAAATGTTTAATTTTGGTGCTTGTGCATACCTGGACATACTGCTGAAGGGAGTGGTGGTGAAGTGTTTCACTTTGGTGGTTGCACATACTTGGACATACTTCTGAAGAAATTGGTGGGGAAGTGATTCATTTTGGTTCTTGTGCATACTTGGACAAACTACTGAAGGGATGGCTGGGGACAAGTTCATGGATTACCACTCAGATACGAAAGGCGAAGCACTGCATTTAACTAGGGATGTGAGTACTACATGGATACTGGACTATGAATTGCAAGAACACATCATTAGCATATGCCACTTTACAAAATTTCTCATTTGCATTTCATTAGACTTAAGGACTTCCACATTAACATAAATGGTCCCTATGAATCTCACCTTTGCAATGTTCATTCATAAACATCAGGTATACCCCTAATGCATTTGTACAGATTACTATGAATATCAGCCCAAATGTGCATTTCTGAGCTACTATTATTTCAGAAACTGGTTTATATTTTTCTAAACTTCGATTTTTACTGATAATTTCAGTGAATTTAGTGGACAGCACCTCATGAACAGAATAATGATCATTTAGTAAACATTTAACTTAGTAAAATGAGCATGTGTATTGCTGACAGAATGTACTTGAATTTATAATGATAAATCAGTAATGTGCAGGTTAGGAATCCTGAAAAAGCTTACTGAGTGTATGAAAACAACACATCAACAAAATGAGAACTAGAATTTACAAGGCAGCCTCCAAAGGACGCAGCCTTAGACAGAAATCTTTCTCCATTACAAACCCCCATATTAGCACTGTTTTTCTCAGAAAACAACTGTGCAGGAATATAGCATCTACAAAATTGAATAGAGCCTTTATTTATCCTTTATGCACCCTGAAATCACACTGCAAAGTGTTAATCCTTTTCTTCAAGTAACACTCGATAGCAACATTATCAACTCTATTAGTAATGGTGAAAGTTAACAGAGGAATCTCACTCATTTAAAGTTCCCAAGCCTTGTGTTATGATGTAAACAAGTTAAGAATGGGATGGAAATCGTGACAATAAGAGATACTGACAGTCATGCCAGGAGAATTAGGCAGTTGATGTGTAATATGCCAGCATAAGCTAACTAGAGTTATTATTATTTGTGTATCAAACTGATTTGTACAGATGCTTGTGTTTAAAAAATGTATTTGTAAAGTTGTTTGCTTTAAAATGTATCAACAATGTGCCCTGCTGGAAAGAAAAGAAATGTACATGTGATTTTGTAACTGAATTAAATGTATATGTTTTGACAGTGGATACTGGAAGAAAAGAGGTTACTCTCAAACTTCAAAATAGTAAGAAAATTAAACTACTGGGCCTGAACCATAAAGATGTTATCCCACAATTTTGAATGGAGCCAGAGAAGCCATGTCTGTGTTAGAGAGTGGTTTATTAACTGTTGTAGGAAGAAGGGAAGTATTTTATGGTTTTTATGACTTCTAGCAGCTGCACCAGATCTGAGCAATACTCTTGAGTGTGTATTATTGACATGTAGGTGCTAAAATCCTGGCAGCTTCTAGTGATGGGGGATAGTGTGAGAAACAGAGTCAGATGACCAGATGTGTGTGATGTCATTTTGTAAACCAGAATAATATTTAGATATTAGTATGAGATTGCTCTTAGTATTCTGTATTCTGTCTTGGATCAGACAACAAGGACAACTCACCCACTTCATCTTGGCTTGTGTTAGCAAGTGACCAGGGATAGTAATTATTTAAATCAGTTAGGAAAAAATAGTGAGAGTAGTTAAGTATTGTTTTTCTGTAACTGTGTGAATCTTTCCAGCTGTGTTATTTTTAGTATATTCTGTGACAAACTCTGGTGTTTACTGTAAATATATATTTAGTATTTTCACATTCTTTTTTTATTTATTATTAAATATATTTAAACTTCTTATTGTTGCTGGTCCTTTTAGAAAAATATTTAAGTTTTGGGAGTATTTGCATATATTTATTTGGGGATAACTGTGGCTACTCCTAAAGTCTTGCTGTTTGTTCAACATTACCATTTGTATTAATATTAAGTTTACTCATTATGATTGGATACCTATTTAAGAGCTTTATAATAACTGACTGGTGGCAGTGAAACTATCTTATACTCTGGGCAAAACTGGTAGAGCGGGTAATCTCTGCCAGCCTTTCCCAGGTGTGTGTGTGTGTGTGTGTGTGTGTGTGTGTGTGTGTGTGTGTGTGTGTATATGTGTGAAAATTAAATCTCAGAGTATGTGTCAGCTACTTGCAGCAGGGACACAAAGCACTGGTTTCACAGAGAGGGTGCTGGAGGATTTGGCTTGGACACTCGGCTGGGGACCTAACCTTACAGCTGTGCCAGTGAGGAGTATTACTGGGGACATGGAGGGAGACAGACAGAGAAATTCTGGCTGTGTTCCCTATTTGCTCTTAATGGAAATTATGCTTGATGCAGACAGGTCTGTATCTCGAAATTTTGAGTGCAGTCATTTGAATTACAAATGAACGTCCTACTCAGTCAGTGGTGAGGATTCAGGATCCTTGATTACTGGTCCAGAGTGGGGACATCACAGAAATATTATACAAATGTGTGATGCAGTGAGTGCTAATGATGTGAAACTGGAAAAAGCTGTTTTTGTTTTATAACTTCTGTACTTGCCAAATTTAAGGCAGGGAATTTTGCCTGAGGACGTTTGAAGTTGATTTTCATATTTAAACATAAATGACACACTAACAGCTGCATATGACCTGCAATTTTCACTAATGGTTATGCAGTAAGGTTTCTTAAAACTATCATTTTGTACAATTAATTTACTGTTATTCTAGAGATCCACTTTCTATAACTTCTTTGTTCTTTTTATTGACAAAACTTGAAAGAAAAGCATGCTATTAATAAAAACATTTGTTCAGGAAAAAATGCATTTTATTTGAATGATATTTAGCAATAAAATAATGTTCATGGTCTTCACACACACACACACACACACACACACACACACACACACACACACACACACACACACACACTGAATGTACTCCAAAGAACACCAGTTTATGTTACTATTAGACAAAATTTATTAATTTTATTTATTTATTTATTACATTTGTTAACCGGGAAATAGTCCAACTGGGCCAGTGGTCCATTTTCAGCAGAGGCCCGAGGATAAAAGCTGCAGAAAACAGTACATAATTTACATTTGATATTAAAGACAAGCACAAATATTAAAAACAATGCACTTAGTCATGAGCAAGCACAGATTCAGGTACTGATTTGAACAAAAAAGCTAGAGTCCTGCACGTAATTTCCTCAGATCACAGCATACTATTTCATTCACGTTGAACCTGACTTGGGCACTGTAGTGGTACTAAAACACTGCCACAAAGAAGAAGACGTTACATAGAAGTTACAGACTGTGATGAAAATTAAAGCAACTGAAATGGATAATTATGTTGTGGGAATGAGATCTGTTTTCCTTTTATTACCGTGCTTTTGGACAACACTGCCCATCTATATTACAATGAAAAAATTAAGCTAGAGAGAGACATAAGGGATTCCCATTTCATATGGAATGTGGTGTCCATGGAATGCATTACTAGGGGCAGTGATAGAATAAAGGTCAACAGATGGGAGTTAGTGATACCTGTTGACAGAAGGAAGGTGGGCGAGAACAGTGAGGGGGAGGAAGGGTATGAACCTTAGGTCAGCACTCCAACTGGAGCCACAGAGCTTTTTAACAGTTCACCAAACTTTTGGGACAGGGCCTCTGTTAAGTCTCAATCAAGGTACTTCCATCTCTACAGCTTGCCTTTGTACGAAACCCCATCCTCAGATGACTCTCTCAACTGTGAAGTTATTCCTCAAGGAGGGCCTACACATAAACATACCTAGTAAAACTGTTCTTACAGAATTTAATGTTGTCCTAGTAGAACTAATTATTGGCCTTCCCTCTAGGCAAGCTTCTCGATGACACCTTGTTTCATGGGGAAACCTTACTTTTCATGGCATACCTCTCAACTGTACAGATTTTTACAGAATGTACATATTTTTGTCTCATATTTTTAGTCTGTTCTTCATAAAAACTGTGTTTTTTTTATAAGAGGTTGAGAGGTATGTTTCATGGCCAGTGCTTCATGTAGAGGAATCCATGAGCTTCAAGTCTTTGTGTGCAAAAAGCCATGTAACTTATTTTATAGTAACAGTGTGAACCACAGAACTAAGCCTTCCTTCATGCTAAAAGTAATATCTGAATTGGTGTTAATAATATTGTTTAACTGCTTAACCCTCAGAATGAGGGGGATAGGATCTTGCACTTCTTTGATGTTTACAGTTAGCTCAGATATTACCTGCCAAGCAAAATAAAGTCATTGCCTTCACGCAAAACAAATAGGGCAGACCTTGCTCTAAGCAAACAACATCTAAATAGCTAGCACATGGCATCATATTTTGTTACAAATAACATCAGAAACATTATGAGGGGTCAGTCAGTACTCATTGTATCAGAGCAGCTGCAAACATGGCTGCCTTTTTGAAAAAAGAGCCACATGGACAAAGCACAATGAGCTGGATCTTCAGCTGAAGACCTGGTGTGGGCTTTGCGACTGATGTCCTGCAGAACCTATTATGATCACCTCTTCTTTCTCAGGGCAGCTACTGATTGACTACTCACCTCATGGATAAGGAAATAAACTGCATCAGTAACTCCTCTGAAGAATATAGTACAGCTGTGTGAGTAAACTCACCTGTACCTGAAGATATCTGATTAGGATCACTGCTGCTCTGTGGGTTCCCACTCTCCTGTCCCTTACCTCCAGAAAGCCTTGAATAGCCTGCTGTGAGTTGGGAGGAAGCAAGACATGCATGTTTGCAAGTCAGTATGCCACTATACCCCCAAATGGGACCCTAACTTGGGGGGGGGGGTCCTAGAATAATATGGCAAGCACTTTCTTTCAGAAGATGTGTAAGAAAAGAAAATGGCTACTTCCTTATCCTCAAGGGCTTTACGGGTTGGGAACAAGAGCTAACTATTTTTATGCCTCACAGTGAGGCACAGGTTTTGTGTCTATCCAGACAAATGAATTATTGCATATAGTGTGCACAGCTGTTCTTTTATAGCTGTGTGCTTGCAGAGGTCATGAGCTAAGGGAGGAGACCAGATGTACACTGAAGATGTTTGAAAGCTCTGGAAGTCAAACCAGCAGGGTAGTATCCAGTTGCAACTTATGTCCAGAAACAAGGCATTATATTGCAACAGTCACCATACTCCAGCATCCATGATTGTGGTGGCTATACTCACACAACTACACTTTTTCAGACATTCTTGTATGTCTTTTGAAACTGCTCTAAAGCTTCAGCGTACAAATACCAGTATTTAAAAAGTGTGAAATAGTGAGGTAGGTAATTCACAATCATGGCAAAACTGTTACAAGCTTTTTTACATGCTTTCTGTATTTTCATCAATTTTCTCTGAACCTCAGATTTATATGTTTTTGAAGAACATTTTTAAAATGTTCATGGCATTCTTAAATGACATTGCGGTAGGCAAAATTTCAGTAACAGAAAGAACACTTATCTTCTATGTCAGGTAAAACACACACCGATGCTGCATATTACAGCTTTGCAAATGGGTTGTAGTCTGTTGTTAAGCATGCAATCAAGAAGACTGTTGAGGAGTTTAGCAATTCCTAATTAAATGATGTGATTATAGTCTAGTCACACAGTAGACAGAAGCTGAATGAGTCAAACCCGTTGTACGAGATTGGTACAGAGCAAGGTAGGAATCTCAGGGAGGCAATTTACTTCGTAGCAGTGCCCAAACACTACACAGCAACAGACAGCACTGTCGATATCCGTCCCTTCAAATTCATTATTCATCTTGCTCATATCATAACAATTTTTCACAATTCCTCTGGGCCACCTTACAATCTGCGTAGGACCCATTACCGGGCTGATAAGTCCCCAGGCAACAATCCCTTGGGGCTGTCTGGCCTGCCCAGGAACAGCTCATCCCACCCTAACCCTCCTGACCTTTCTGTCCCTACCTGTTCCTCCTCCTAATCCCCCTTCTTCACATCTGAGTTTGAGCTGACCTGCCTCATACAAATTACATCTTGCTGCAACCTGGCTAGCCAGCCTTTGTTAATCTCGGAAGAATCTAATTGCTTCAATCCACTATGCAAACTGCTAATTTAGTATACAGATGCCCTACCTGCATCCTACTTAATTAGCAGAGGTACTGAAGAGTGTTTTCCACAACTAGCATTGGAATCAGGGACTTTTTTTCCCATTTGACATTAATTCTTTATTAAAAGAACAAAGCTGGTGCTAACCTGTGTGATGTTCCATTTGTATTGAGTGTGAATAAAGGGAACAAAAGCGCTTATAACCTTACCATGCCTGGTGTCTGGTGCTTTTCAAGGAGAAGGTATCCTGTGACATACACATATATGTAAAATGCTGTAAGCAATTTTTGCCAATGTTCTCTTATTTCACAGAAAAAGGTTTGCATTTCTGAGTCACTTTGTAGACTGATCAACAGTATTCTTTGGTTTTAGACTTAAAACACTAAAATGAGGCAGTATATCTTGGTATAACATTCTAAGGTTTCAAAAACAAAAAAGCATACAAAGGTGTGCAAGTGTGTGTGTGTGTGTGTGTGTGTGTGTGTTTGTGTAAGTGCATGCGAGGGCGCATGTGTGTCTGTCTCTCTCTCTCTCTCTCTCTCTCTCTCTGTGTGTCTGTGTGTAAAACAAAACTGCAATTCTGACTGAGAAATAATTTGAAGCATTATTATTTTCCACTTAGGGAGGCATGGCAGAGTGGTATTTTACAAAGCTGCCTGAGAGTACTTAAACCTTCAGCTGTCAACGTGATTGTTGATGGCCAATATGTCTGACTCTTAGTCTCATTACTGACGAAAGATACAACTATGAAAAGTTCATCAGGGAATTAGAAGGTTGGATGGTTGAGAATAAGTAAACTCAAAGGAAAAATATCTGGTAAATGAACCAAGAACAAGAACAAAGTGAAGTATATGAGAGTAAAACACAGAGTTTGTGTTAGAGCTCACACTGCAGAGAAAATACTGGATGCAGCACTTTGAAGTGTGGAGAAGTGATGAAATGGCTCTATGGAGTTGCCAGTTTGGTACCAAGTATGTCCCAGATGACCCAAGTTTGACCAGGGCCTGGATGCTGGGGAGAAACAGGAATAAATGGCTGGTTCTGGCTCAACCCTCCTGGGAAGAACAAGTTCTCAGAGTCTTGCCACAGGGGTATCATAATTGGGACATCCCAGCAGAACAGCAGATGTGCAGAAGCATATACCTATACTAGCCCATTATTGTTGCTGTTGCTCTGTACTGTCCAGAAATGTGACATTTAATGGCAGTATAAAAAAAATTAAAAAAGATCTTCTAAATTCCCCAGAATAATAGCTTTGATCCCTCGTTTAACTCCCTTTCCCTCCACTATTGTCATAGGACATTGGGGTTGAGGGGGACAAGCGGTTTAATAAGAAATGAAGGCATTGTAATCATGCAAAGAATGGGAGATAAAAAAGCTTTAAAACTGAACAAAAAGGGGGGGGGGTGAAACAATGGTGTGAGGTATGAAAATTAGTAATCATCTAAGAAGTAACTACCAAAGTGGAGTTTGCAATTAATATGTGCAGTGCTGGAAACTGGGACACACAGGGATACTTGAAAAACTTAGTTGTAAACATACAATTTTCACCTTATACCAGAGATCTGGAAACTACTTTGAAATTTCAAAATCTTGGTTAGAGTTTTCATGACTTCAGAACTTATTAAACAAGCAACATCGTTGTCTGAAAGATAAGATTGCTCTGTCAATCCAGTGCTTAACAATAAAGAATGTAATCTATGCAGAAAAGATAAATAATAAAACATTGCTCTCACTCTCTATATTAGTTATAGGTATGTTTAATACATAACTGAACTGGTTCTAATTAGGAAATATTTCATTTAACATTCTCAAAGAAAGCATAAATCCATACAACCCTGTTGAAATTTTAAACACTCCCAGAAACACTGAATGAGTCAGTTATGTTTTGGGACAATATGTGCATGCTAGTTAAAATGGAATTCTAATGCCTGCTAGTTTAGGAAAAGCAAAGTAGTGTTGTTATAACTTTTCATACAAGTCCATAAAGTGCTGCTGGTAAAATTTGACAAAGGTTTACAATTTGCAAGCCCTTACCCAGATTTTGTACTAGTCTGCATTTAAACCAGAATATTTAAAGTTCAGGTCAATAGATACTTTTATATATACAGATAAACAGGATGATAATTTGATTATTGTGTTGTATAGGATAAGATCCATAGGTAAGCATTGCATGGGAATACAAAACTAATATTTGGCAGTTTGCTGCCTAGTTTGTCTCACAGCAGTCAGACATGTATTCAGCATTGTATTCTGACCTCCCACATCCTGCATATGACCACTATATGTGTTCTTTATCTCTGCATTATGCAGTATATGTCTATGAATCCCAATCAGTGTCTATGTGTGGGTTTTTAGCAATCACAAAGGTATTATATGCATTGTAATTTTTACCTATACAAATCACAGGAAGAAATTGGGCAAGAGATATGCAAATGCAATTAAACACTGCACAAGTATATATCTTTTAAGTTTGAAGAAATAACTGGATTAGCAACTAAAGCAATTCTACAATCTTTTAGTGTATGTAAATATTACTTGTACTTTTGCACTAGAAAGTCTTTTAAAGATCATGGCTACTGACGGTTGACTGTTTATAGTAATATTCATATTTTGTTGTTTGCAACAATATTCAAATTACTAATAGCAGGTTGTCATAATTTGAATTCAAGCCCATATTTCAGCTTCTGAAAAATGTAGATGATCTTCTATCATGTAGCTCATGATAGTTGGTAGTTTCTTGAAATATTTAAATGAGATGTAACTAGAAATGGCTGTGCTAAAAGTTTAATATTCATTTTACTTATATATAGCCTTAACACATTTACACATAAATCAGTGGAGTAATGAATATGACAAGATGTCATCAGAAATTTATGTCATTAGAAATCTATGAAATATTGTAGTGTCATTGTAGTATCATTGTAGTGTCATTGTAAATTAGGAGTTGCAAAAACCATGTCTTACTTAGGGTCCATCAGCTTGTTCATACTTATCCCTGGGAATTTATGACTCCACAAAAAGAAGAGTTTGAAATTTTTCTGATGAAACAAATGCAGTAGTATTAGTTCTTAAACAAAACATTTTTTTTGAAAAATATTCATTTTAGAGCTGAAAGTCCCAGTTAATAAATGAAACTTCATTTTGTTCAACTTATCCATTTCAATTTTAATCCTAGTCATAAGGCTATTAAAATCTGAGGTGAAAATGAGTTTAGATCAGGTTTATATTTAACATTCTTGTACTTTGTTTCATTCAAAGCTCTGTTTAATTGTTGTCAGTAAGCAACATTTGTATGTTGTTTTAAATGAAACAAAACTGTCTAAATTGGTCTTAGAGTTTGAACGTTTGCTATAATTATTTCCCACGTTTGGTACACATGTTATAGATTCATTAGGGTCCATGAGGTAAATTGAAAGAAATATCATCTGTAAAAGAGGTGATTTTAGAATAATAGTTTGCATAATTTATGACATTTATTAAAGATACAGTAAAACAACTACAGAGAAAGGGGGTAACCCTGGTGGGTGTCTCTGTGATTTTAATTGAGGGGCAAGTGAGACAATTAATAACAAGACAGATGGAAGCTTAAACTGTTTTAGAAGGTAAAGGTATAACAGAAATAAGGAGGAAGAAACATATTTAGCAAGAAGTTTGGACAAATAGGGAATTTGTACTCTGTCAAAGGCCTAGCTTTTGTCAAGACGAAAGATAGCTTTGTGTTTAAAGATTAACATGTTATAATAAAAGGTTAATTCTAACACAATATTATTATCTTGAGTCTGGAAATACTTCATAAATCCTGACTGAAGGTCTGATGTTGCACAACTAATGAAGAGTCAGAACCTTTAAACTTAAGTCTTTATCATTAATTTAATATTACTATTAAACAATTAAATAGGTCTGTGGTTTTAACTAATGGCTCAGAGTTTAGCGAAAGGATAAAACTATTTTTTTAATTGATTGAGATACAAGTTTTTAATGTAATCTCTTAATGTAGTTGTAAAGGTGTTAGTCAATGCAGTCCGCCCCAGGAGCTTGGCATACTTTTGGGTTATCAACTGCATCCTCTGATTTACTAAAACCTTTACCTAAATGAAACAGAAGATCAGCTTGAATAGACTGGAACAGCTTTAAATTGAAATTTTCAAGTAGTAGTCATTCATCTAATAAGTTATTTGAGGATGAGTTACAGAGCAAGCTTTATAGTAAGTCAAACTTGTTTTTTTAAAATATCAGCCACTTCTGAATGAGCGAGTGTGTTTTCATGTATAAAGCTAATAGCGATGCTAGAATGGTTGAGTTGTAAAAGAAATTGTTATATGACTCTGAACATTTTATACCAATAATAGTCAAAATGACCTATTTGTTTCATGAACAAAATTCAACTGATATTATAGATTAATGAAAATAGAAAATTCAGTCAAATCTAACTTAGCCTGTAGCTGTTTGACAAGGTATATTTTTTCTTCTAACTTTTGGATTCACTCTGAATATTTCCTTTTCTTGAAGTCATAGCAAACTCCAAGAAGTAGCCCATTTTCAGTCACCACTATGCACGAAGTTTACAAGGCAGAGGGATACATGGAATGAGGTTGTCAGATCTGTCTTTTTACCACATATGCACACATTCACACGTAAGGACAGTTTAGAGTCCTTGATGCACCTACCACATGTATTTGGAATGTGAGATGAAATCAGAGCACCTGAAAAAACCCTGCAAACTAAGGAAGGAACTGCAAACATACTAGGTGCCCTCTAATTGTAGCCTTAGAAGTTTTCCATCTGATATATGCAATATAATTATCTATGGTCAAAATGAGGAAACATTTTAATTGTTGTTCTGCTGTAATACATTTTGTATATTATCAGCTTGTTATGTAAAAAATTAAGATTTAATTTTCAGTTTGAAAATGAATTTGGTCTGAAGAGTGGTTTTATGCTAAGATACAGGAATGTGGTCTCATAGGTGGTTTATACTAATAAAATATAAGGAAAGGTGCAAGAAAAACCTAGATGAGAAAAAAACACGGACTTTGAAATTAGAAAAAAAAGCTAAGGTGTGCATAATATTTGTGAGAAGTAGAGAAAAAAGTGAAGTTTATGCCTTCAAGAAACGATGTTCTATATAGATCACAACAAGCATTATGTGTAGTAGTGTGTCATACTAGTGGATAAGTATCTGCTTAATGCAGTTTCAATGGAATGATTTTAACTCACCAAGTTAAAATCTACTGAATGTCTACACCATAAGAATAGGCTCAGTTTCTATTTGCACTGTGACAGTGATTCAGCACCTGGAGTCTTTTCCCTTTCCTCTGTGCAGCAGTGAATTCAGTATTATAGAGGCAAAGTCACCTACATTGGAGCACAGGGGAATTAACCTGCAAAAAAAATGTTTTGATTGAAGTTTCAACCCAATGATGAAACAACCATTTTGGACTGGTTGACACTTCAGTTTATAGGAAATCAAAGAAGCATAGTAGATTTGCTCAATAGTGAGCTATGATATTAGTTATGAAGAGATAATACTGTAACAGTTTTATGAAATAGGAATTCCATTGTTAGAGTTCATTCACCGACAAGGAAGAAATATGTTCTTTAACTATGAAATGAGCAGTAAAAGTTAGGAAATAATTAAGTTTTAACCTAACACAGCATATGTATATATAGGTTCATAGGTGTGTACTAGGCTAATGGCCCTGGAGCCTTTACAAGCCTAGCCCATAGGATTACCCTGACATTGTGTCACCCATTAGTTTCCAGTGCCTCTGTCAAGTAGAGCTACTGGAGTGATCCCCGTGGTGAATTTTCTATTTCCCATCCACTCATCAAGATTTTTCTTGAAGAGAGCCACTGAGGTGCTCTGTTTGACATGCATGGAAAGTCTATTCCATATCATGGACAGTCTCTGGGTTATGAACCTGTCACTCCAGCATGTTCTGTTTATTGTGGTAATGAGGTTGAGGTCTCTGGAGCATGTAGTGTGGAGGGATTGGGATTTCTTTAGCTGTAGCATTTGTAACAGAGCTGGGTCAAACATGGCTTTGTAAGCCAAGCAGAGATTGTCTCTAAGTAGGCAATATGAGACAGAGAAGAGTTGGGAGTTTTTTTAGTCGGTCCATAAAGGACAGATTTTTAAGGCCTAGGATCCTCTTTTTGAGGTACTTTTGCATTCTCTTCAGTTGTTGCAGGTGTCTAGTGATGTACATGCCAAATGGGGCATAGTACTCAATGATTGGCCTAATAAGGGAAGAGTAGAGGGAGACAATGACCTCTTTCTTCCTGAATGCAAAACCTTTAGTAATGAGATGTGCCACATAGAAGGACTTTCTGACCACAGTGGCAGTGTGGTGGTCAAAAGAGAGGTTGCTGTCAGCCTGTGTTCCCAAGTCTCTTATAATGCCTTCTGTGTTCAGTGGACCACCATCTATGTGGTAGTTCATGGAAAGTGTTTTTTTTCTCAAAGGTGATGACGATATGTTTTTTGGCATTGATCTTAAGGCCAAGTTTCTGGCACCAGTCACTGGTCTCAGTGAGGCCTTTCTGTAGAATGTCAGAATCACTTAAGGAGTTAATAATGGCTCCCAACTTGCAATTGTCTGCGAACTTTGTCAGTCAGAGTCCCCTCGTGTTGGACTGGACATCTGAGAAGTAGATACCAAACAGGAGAAGACCCAAGACCGATCCCTGTGGGACTCCACTCATGACTAGTCAGCAGTCTGACTTGGAGTCAGCTACTTTCACACTGTGGGTTCTATCTGTGAGCCAGTTTGCCACCCACCTAGTGATATAGGGGTTGATGCCTAGCTTAGTGAGTTTTTCTATAATTCTTGAGTAGGGAATGGTATCAAAGGCCTTGGCCAGATCAAGGAAGACTGTATGAACCACCTTGCCTTCATCCACAGCTCTGGTGACTGACTCAAAGAAGTCGACCAAGTTGAGCAGGCATGCTCTACCCTTCACAAAACCAAACTGTGTGGGATTCAGAGTTTGGAGATTCCCTTTATCATTGTTTATTAGGTCCATGATGATGCATTCCATAGCTTTGCATATCAGACTTGTCAGGCTAATGGGGTGATCGTTCCCAGGGTCTGTAATTGCTCCTCCTTTGTGGAGAGGGAGGACCATAACAGTGTGCCATTCGGTAGGGACAAAGCCTGAGGAGAGGCTGTGATTGAACAGGGCACACAGGTGGGGTGTCAGTTCACTCTGTAGTTCATGTAGAACACAGCCAGGGATATTGTCAGGTCCCATAGAAGCTGTATTGTTAGCCTTGGACAGTGCTGTTCTAATCTGTGCAGCAGTAATACTGGGTGCCTGGCACTCTACTGGTATTGTGATTTGTCCTTTGTGGGGGCAAGACGGGTAAAGTTGGCATTGAATCTGTAGGCCAGTATATTGGCAATATCTGTTGGCTTGGTGTAGGAGATACAATTGTGCAGTAGCTCAGAGCAAATCTGGGTTTAGCCATGGAGGTTCTTTACATAACTATTGAAGGCCTTGTGGTTGCCTTTACTATCTGCTGCAATTCTGTTTTCACAGCTAGCTTAAGAGGATTTGATGAGGGATCTCAACTTTTTGTTGAGGCTGAGTTTCCAGTCTTGGGACTTCATCTTATTCCGCATCAGTTTCCTACTTCGGTATGCATATGTATTTAAAATTTATATCTTGTGGTTTTGGCAGAGATGAACAAAGACATTCCAGAAGGATATAACTACCCTGTTAGTCACATATATTTTAATCATTTGAACAGGACAACCTTTCATAATGATAAGAGCCAACCCACAACTGTTTATAGTACTGTCAGTAGCAAAAATGTGTGATATTCTGCTCTTATTAGCATATTTTAAATTGATTCTACAAAGCTGTATTTATACATATTTCTACTCGCATATATTCTACTGGAGTGTAAGCTAACAGAACAAATCACCGAATGGAAGTGGATATGATAACTATTGAAACATATTTAGGTGCCAAGTATGTTGCAAAACTATGCTCATTTTGCAAGATGTCCTAACTGAAGTCACTGTTGCAGTATTCCTGAAATATGAGTTGTCATCACTGATGTCCTGCCAAGGTACCAAAGCTTTACCTTCCCTAGGTCATACATCAAGGTGACCTCAGAACATATGTGTTAGGGTATATAGATGGAAGTATGAGCATGGATCTTCAGAATATCTCACCAGCAACCCAAACGCATCTACTGAACTGTCTGCTGTTTGGTCATTGGTACCTTTGCCTCAATCATTTATCCATATACATGCCCCACTGGGGAATGTTCCTTTTTATCTTACAATATTTTGCTGAAAGTTGTAGGTGTCAGCTAGGAGGGGGTAAGTGCAAGTGGAGTAGGCAGATTCTGTACTGGAATACAATCACAAATCTTGCACAGTCTGTCAGTCCTTCATTCCAAAAACTCCTAGGTTGACGTTTTCTACTCTCAACATCTTTTTCAAGACTGAGTGTCTTAAACATTTGGTCCAGTCCAATATGGTGGTCTCCACTCCTTGGAAAACCCTCTGCCACCAAAAGAAAAACTAAAGAAATCTCAAATGGATTCTTAGACCAATGTTTTTGACTCTGACATACCCACTGAGGTCACAGAATCCATGGTATGTCAGCCTACTTCTCAGCTGCCTGCTACCAAGACCCAGTTAGAGGCAGGTTTGGCTCCTGGGGCCTTGTAGACTGCCGATAAATCCGAGGAACTGCATCTCAATTTCCAAAGGACCATATGGCATCCCTCAAATTTCAGTTAGAGAACAGATCCCAGGTGAAGTAACAGAAGTCAGACAGGGTTCTAAACCTCTGTGACTCATCTAGGTGGATGGCTTTCCTAAAAAGAAAAAAAAAAAACAGAAGACTAGGCATGTGGTCTCACCCTCAATAGCTTGGGAAATGGAGTGGATAGACTTGGTTGATCAAAGCTATTATGTCTTTTAAACCTCCTTCCTTTGGGTCTCCACAACCACAGGCTACTCCTCAAAAACCCACCTATCCTGGTTTCCTCTTCTCCTGATGAGGACCATGATTATGACTCTGAACATTCTCTGGACTGTACCTCTTAGCTGAATTTTGCAGGGCAAATCCCTTCGATAAACAGGACTACCTCTCACCAGATTATTCCACTGAGGAGCTTCCTTTGGGGAGACTATACAGAACATGATGAAACTCTTTGAATGACAGTTCACACAGATCTCTGATGTTCAGAAGAGGTATTACACCCTCTTGGAGATTGGGTAACCTTCCCCCTTCTCCAGTCCTTGAGGCTTTACATGATGCCTTTCAGTCCACCTCTTCTGCACCCGATTCTCAACCACCAGCTCCTAAGAGACCAGGTAGTTTTTTAAAAGGTGCCTATAACCTAAAATAAGAACCCAGTGGCAGGCCTTTCTGCAGGGTTTTTCTCTTTTGGATAAGCACTCTAAGATTCTGCCCAGTGCAAATGTCCTCCCTACTGACAATTATGTTAGGCTATGAAAATATGGGGATAGAAGGTTTACACCTCTGCTGGCCTTGCCTTTAAGCCACATTAATTACCAGATTTAAATGACAAGTATTTGATTTCTGTCCTGCAGTCCTTAAACAAATTTATACTAGACCCCCCCCCCCTACAGCAGAGGCTAAGCATCAAATGCAGAGCTGACTTTCTCAGGCCACTCAGACAGCCAGACACAGCATCAAATGCAGTTACAATGCTTGAGATGCTTCGTCTAGGGCAGCTGCCACATACAGCCTATACCCAAGGATTTAAAATCTAAAATTCTAGACCTGCCCTTGGACAAAGACTTACTTGTTTGGTCCTCAGACAGGCATCCTGTTTAAGACTCTCCAAGACAAAGGTAAGACCATGAAAGACTGCAGACAGATCCTATGCTTCTCAGTTTTTTAGGCACCATAGGAACCACTCATCTAAATCTACCTCTTTCATAAGAAGGGATCCGAGAACAGTTCAGAAACAAAGGAAAAACCCTACGAAAAGGTACTCTGAAAATCCCCATAGGGAACCTCCAGTGGGGAGGCCCACCTTCAGAAGCAAAAACCTGTGACTACCTGTGCAGCACCCCTCCTCCTGTCCTCAGACCCATCACTCTTCTTTCCCAAAGACTATCACTTTGCCTGGTCAGGTGGGAAGCTGTTACCACAGACAAGTGGGTCCTCTCCATTGTCAGGGATGGCTATGCCATGTCTTGGAAAAATATTCTCCCTTAGAAAGGCATGCCACAACCTCCTCAAAACCAAATATCCCTCCTAGTTCCCATTATTCAAAACCTCTTGAATAGTGGCTCCATTAAGCAAGTCCCAAAAGACTTCAGGGGGAAAAAGATTTCACTCCAGGATTTTATTAGGCCTAAGAAAAGAAGGGCAGTGGAGATCCATCCTAGACATGTCTATCCTAAACCCTTACCTGAAGGTACCAACTATTATAATGCTATCTCTTCATATGCTTCTACCATTCACCCTACCACAGGTTTTCTTAGTGTCATTAGATCTGAAGAATGCCTATTTATAAATATCCATTCATCATTTTTGAAGGAATTTCCTTAGATTTTTCTATGTCTCCTCGCATTTTCAGTTTACTGCTCTGCCTTTTGTTTTTTCCACAGGTCCAAGAGTGTTCACAAAGTGCCTAGCTGCTGTAGTAACTTTCTGTCACACTCGGAATTCAAATTTTCATTTACCTGGATGACCTACTGATGCAGGATCTTTCTCCAGAAATTCTTGCTCAACACCTACACTTCTTCCTCTATCTTTTGACAGGGCTGGATTTTACTATAAACTACAAAAAAAAAAAAAAAAAAATCACACATGGTCCCTACACAGGACCTGGTGTTTCTGAGCTGCAGACAGGAGTCAATGAAAATGCTTACCTTCCTTCCCCAGGAGAAAAGTCTGGCCATTTAATTTTAAAACCTCTTGTCTGCAACCCATTGCTCAGAAAAGGAATACTAAGGACTTTGGGATTCATGGCAGGCACCATCCTTATGCTCCCCCCTGGCCAGTCTTCACATGAGAAACATGCAATGGTAGCTGAAATCTGTGTCATCCCAGCACTGTCACCACTTAGATACCATTATTCTCCTCCACAGTGTCATAAAAAAGAGCTACTTTGGTGGAAGAAATAGGTTATCCTCAACCCAAGACTGCCATTCACACTACCTCTTCCTCTTCAGCAGGTTCACATGGATGCCTTGGACAATGCATGGGTGGCATGGACAGGATCACACAGAGTACAGGGGAAGTAGCAACCTCAGTTCATGAAGGAACATATCAATCTAAAAGAAATGAGGGCTCTTCTGCAAACTCTTCAGATTTTAATCCAACGTTGGAAACCTGGGCCTCTTTTTGTGCACACAACACCACAGTCATGTAGTAAATAAACAGGGAGGCACCAGGTCTTATAAACTGTGGAAGCAAGCACAGAAGGCATGGAACATGGCAATTCAAATACCTATCACACTCAGTGCGACATATATCCCTTCTCAGAACAATGTGGTAGCAGACTCCCTAAGCTGCTCCCTGGGGGACCCCTAGGAATGGACTTTGAATACAGAGGGTTTTTTCGCACCATCAAACTTCAGTAAGACCTCTTAGTGCCAGCAACTAACCATCAACTTCCCCAGTTCTGCATCAGGGACCCTTGTCACACAGCCTGGAGGACAGATGCCTTCTCCTTCCAGTGGACAGGGAAGTTCCTTTATGCCTTTCCTTCTGTGCCCCTTCTTCCAAAAATTCTTCTCAAGGCACAAATAAGCAGACAAACTCTTGTTACCGACACCATTTTGGCATAGGCAGCATTAGTTTTCTCTGCTATTTCACCTGACAAGGGGAAATTATAGGAGAATTCCTCTTCAACTGCACCTGATACCTCAGCGATAAAGATTGCCACTCTACCCAAAAATTCCATCTCTCAACTTGACCCTGTGGATGATAGGATTTTAATTACTCATAGATGCTTCTTCTCTGACAAGGTTGTTAAAGTCCTACAAGAGGCCAGGAGACCCACTACTAGAAAATCTTACACTACTAAGTGGAAAAGATTTTCCTGTTGGTGCTACAAACATGGCAAAGTCCCACTCTTATCACAAGTTCTTGTAACCATATCTCTGTGAACTTCTTCGATCAGGCTTGGCCTACTCTTCTATAAAAGCTCTTGTGTCAGCTATCAGTGTCTATCATTGTCGGTCTACCCCTTAGTCCTTCACTTGTAGGTTCATAGGATGATACTAGACTATTGGCCTGGAGGCCCTTATAAGCCTACCCAAAAATTTTGGGTATGCTCCCACAAAGTCAGCACCTGTTGCCCCCTGTACATCAGGGACACAGGTGGGATCTCAGGGGTATATATTCTATTTCTTATTCAGTCATCCAGGATCCTCTTAAAGGGGGCTAGTGAGGTACTGTGCTTGACATGGAGAGGCAGTCTATTCCACAGATGGTGCAGTCACAGATCAGGTTGAGTCCTTGCATGCATGTTGCACAAGTGGAGTCTGTCTTATGGATATGCAGCAACTCCATCAAGGCTGGATCTGAGACAGCCTTGTATGCTAGACACAAGTCACCTCTAATCATTCTGTATGACAGTAGATGGATAGGACTTTTGGGCTATCTGTACAGGACAGGTGTTTGAGACCCTGGATTTTCCTGGTCAGGAACCTCTGTGGTCTCTCCAGCTGCTGCATGTGCTTGGCAAGGTACAGTACATGCTGAAGGGGGCATTGTACTCGATAATGGGTCTGATAAGGCAGGAGTACAGGGATTTTATGTCCTCTTTGTTCCTAAATGAAATACCCTTACTTATGAGGTGGGCCATGTAGAAAGCCTTCCGTATAATGGAGGCAACATGGTGGTCAAAAGTCAAGTTGATATCAACCTGGGTGCCCAAGTCCCTAATGACTGATTGTGTGCTTAGTACATTGTTATTAATGTGATAATTAGTGGTGACACCATTTTCCCTAAAGGGGGTAATGATGCATTTCTTGGCATTCAGTTTGAGGCCATGCTTCTGGTACCAGTCATTAGTTTGAGTAAGGCTTAGTCAGCCACAGATCACTGGTTTGGGGCTGCGCCTCAGAAAAGTACATCCCAAACAGAAGGGGCCCCAAGATCAATAGTTGGGGTACACCACTCATTATGGGTCTACTACTCGAGGTGGTTTCTCCTATTTTGATTGAGTGGATTCTATCAGTGAGCCAAGTTAATTACCCATCTGGTAACATATGGGTTGATGCCTTGTTGGGAGAGTATTATGCCTGAGTGGGGAATAGTGTTGAAGGCTTTGGCTAGATCAAGGTAGGTGGTGTATATCATCTTCCCCTCATCCATGGCTTTGGTGACTGTTTAGAAGAAGTCATCCAAGTTTAACAGGCATGATCTCTGTGACACCTGTGCCCTGGCCCAGCAATCCAGGAGTCTCAATCCTCACCACTAACACCAGTGAGGGGCATCACGTATAGGAGGAAAGGATAACAAATACACACAGTAAAGTGCAATTTCCCTTAAGAGCACACAGAGATCACAGTCAGTCTGGGGCTGGTCGCTCTCTTGCTCTCCAGGTCCCCAATAAGACTCCTCACTGGCACAGCTATAGGTCCAGATCTCAGCCAGCAGGGCAAGCTAAAATCTCCGGCACCCTCTCTGTCCAACCAGTGCTTCATGTCCCTGCCCAAGTAGCTGACACACACGCTTTGAGATAAGAGTTTATACAACCACACAGACACTTCTGGGGAAGACTGGCACAGGTTTTCCAGCTGTGCCCCTATTACCCAGACTATACGGTAGAAATCACTGCCACCACCCAGCTAATATTCATCAGCTACTCAAAAGCCCTTATGAAAGGGTACCCAATTATTATTGTGCAATATTATTATCCAATTGGTAATATCGCCCAGGACTAAAGCTATAGGAGTGGCTTTGTACAATTTTACCAAAGGCATGCAAGTACTTTTAAGAGCTTAAATTATTTCTATATAAAACAGCCACAGTTGAAAGGTTTTAAAACATTTAATAATAAATAATAAAAACACAAGGCAATACTTCTTACTACACAGTTCTAGTCAAGAGGTCAGAGATCACAAAGAAATACTTAAAATAATTTGGTAGTACAGTTCTGACATCACAGAAAAACACAGTCTAATTTTTCTAGTTTCTAGCTATTTCTAAGAGAAAGCACAAGTCTAAGATAACTTACATATAGAACACAGGCAGAGTGCTGATGAGTTGGATGGTCAAGACACAAATGCTTAATAATCTCTGATTCTCTTTGTTTTTAAAATCACATTCCTGGTTCCCATTACATCATTCTTTACACTTCCTTAGGTTCCCAGGCTAACAGAAACAACATTTACATTCTTAACATCTCCTTGTGTTATCATGCAGCTGGTCAGGAAGCAGAGCAATAAATTTGCATGTTTAAATCTAGCAATTTAACTCTTGGTTAAAACAATAGAAAGAATGTCTTAATCTAGACCGGCCGGAGCCAATTTTAAAGATCAAAGACAGTCATAAAATGCTTGACTTAGCCTCCTTACAGCAGATTGCACTGTTGTTACATTTCTTTCAGTTCCACATGTAACTCTATTTTTACCATTTAAGACAACAAGCCTGTGGTTTACAGGGTCTATATTATATTCTCGAAAGCCGACAATGTTGAATCCGACATTGTCGACACAAGAATAGTGAAAGTGCAGAACATCGAACGGGTAAACGGAAATCTCTGTAAGGGAAGATTTCTGTTTACTTCAATGTAGTGTCGTCTCGGAGTTGGTATATTTAAGTAGCAGGGGGTGTGGAGGGCACAGCCCCCCCATGTGGGGACATGGGGACTTGCCTCCCTGCCTACACCCTTTAGATTTTCTTTTTTTTTTATTTATTTTTATGAACATTCGAAATTTTAATAGTTCGATCATTAAAGGTCGACCTTTAGTGATTTGAACTATTAAAACTTTCGATGTTCTAATATAGACCCTGGTTTACATTAATATTTACAAATGACAGAATTCTTTCTCAAATTCTATCTAGCTAGGCTGGCAGCCTTCACAATCTCCCTTTGACAAAACCAAACTGAATAGGGTCAAGCGTTTGGAGGTTGTCAGTGTCCTTGTTTATAAGGTCCATCTTAATGCTTTCCATGGCCTTGCAGATCATGCTAGTTAGGGTGATGGGCCAATAATTGTCTGGGTCAGTGGAAGCTCCACCTTTGTGTAGAGGGATGACAGTGGCTGTTCTCCATTCAGTTGGGATGAAGTTAGTGCCCAGGCTTTGGTTGAATAATGTGCCTAAAGGTGCTGAAAGTGCCTGCCTGAGTTTCTGTAGGATGCAGCCTGGGATGTTGTTCAGTCCCATGGAGCTGTATTTTTTGCCTTTGAGAGGGCATTAAAAATCTTTTCCCTGGTGATGAGGGGAGGAGGGACAGGTGCTGGGGATGTCCTGGTTTACTGAGGGGGCAAGGGGTGAAGTTTTCACTGAACCTGTCTGCCAGCAGGTTAACTGTATCTATGGCATTTGGGTATGTGGTGTTCTTGACCACCAGTTCAGATCTGGATGTTACCTTTGAGATTGCAGACATATGTGAAGAAGGCCTTTTGATCGTCCTTAGTGGATGTGGCCAATCTGGACCTGAAGTCAGCCTTAGAGGATTTTACCAATGACCTTATTTGCTTGTTAAGACAAAGGAGGGATTACTTCCAATATGGCACCTGCTATTTCTTGGTCCTGGACAGCAAATTTGTCCTTTTATTCTACAGACTGTTTATTTGTGCCCTCCACCAGACAGATTTACTCTTCCTTGAGGAAGATGATTTGGTTCTGTCAGGTATTGCTAAGTCCATGAAGGAATCTAGGTGCTCATACAATTTTTTGGTGTAGGCTTGGACATTAGTGCTAGTTCCACCTGAAGGGATGGTGGATGTGAAGCTGCTTATACCTGCCCCCAGGAGGTTGTAGTCAGCTTTGAAAAAAATTTTTTGTTTAATCCTGGAAATGTGGGGGTCAAGGGAGATGGTGACTTTGAAAGTGATCACTTTAAGGCTGGATCTTACCAAGGCAGATGACACTGAAGGGGTACTACAGGTGCTACTCATCTTGGTTAGTACCAGCTCCAGGATATTTTCACCTCTTGTGCTGGTGTTGACCAGCTGATCCAATACACTGGCATTGATGAAGTCAAGGAATCTCTGGGTATTCATAGTTGGACTAGAACAGGTCTTTCACTCAATGGTTGGGTAGTTAAAGTCACCCAGAATCAGGGTAGAGGGCTGAATCTTGATGGGTTAAAGTAAGTCTAGATAGATGGAGTGGACATCCTAAGTCATGGCTGGAGTCTGTAGCTAGCTATGATTTGAACAGGTGTTTTGTCAGCAGTTAATTGCACCCGGGAGTGTCTCCTGTGCATCATACTGTTTGATCAGTCTGGAAGCATGTATGTCTTTGATAAATATTGAAACTCTACCTCCTTTGGCTTCGTAGCCCTCATTTGGGGTCTGAAAGTATGGTAGGATGAGTAACCTGGTAAGGCTGGGGTGCTTTCCACAGCTTTGAATCAGGTTTCAGTGACTACACAAATATCAGCATCTTTTGGGGTGAGGAATGCTTGCAATGAGTGCAGTTTCATTTTAAGAGTCCTCACGTTTAGCAGCATAACCTTTAAATTTAATTTAGAAGAATATTTCACATTGGTAATTTTGTCCTCATGACTTTGCCTAAAAAAGGCACTATGTGGTAGGCAAGAGCGTTTGCCAGAAGCCTGATCCCAGGGGAGACAGATGAAGGCCATCTCTGGCAAAGGATCATGGTCTGTCAATTATGTCCTCCCAGGCGGTCAGGTACTGGATCCCTTTGGAATGACACCAGAAACTAAGCCAGTTGTTAAAGTCAAATAATTTTCTGTTTGTATTGAGGAATCATTTTGGGTGATGGTAGGATGCTGCTTAAGGCTAGGGACATACCTGCTTGGGACACATATTCAATGAGCTCAATCATGTCTCTCTTCATGCAGTCCATAGAGGGATGTCTCAAGTTGTTCACATCAACATGGATTATGACAGAGTCATAACAGTACCTGTCATTGAGAGACTTGAGTGCGTGTGTAATATGGTGGATTCTAGCACCTGATAAGCAACTTACCGTGACTTCCTCCTTATCCAGCCTGGTGAGGGGCACATATGTGTGTCTCATAGGTTCATAGGTTCATACTAGGCTATCTGCCCTAGGGCATTTATAAGCCTAGCCAGAGTGTGTTTGGCTTTCGCCACCCATTTTAAATGAATTTTGCTACACCCTTTTTCGAGGTTAGTATACTGTGCCTCTGTCTAACAGTGACACAGAAGTGATACCCGGGATAAACCTACTATCTCCCATCCATTCATCAAGATTACTCTTGAAGAAAGTCAGTGAGGGACTCTGCCTAACCTGGACTGGGATTTTATTCCAGAGTGAAGGGAGTCTCTGGGTTATGAATCTGTCCCTCCAGCATGTCCTATTTATTTCATTGCTGAGATTCAAGTCTCCTGAGCACATAGCTCGATGGGATTTGGATTTTCTGAGGTGCAGCATGTCCATTAATTCCGGGTTGGACATGGCTTTATACGTCAGGCACAGATCGCCTCTGAGCAGGCGGTATGCCACTGAGTAGAGCTGGAGTTTCTATAACCGGGCAGCATATGGCATCTGTTTGAGACCTTTGATCCTCTTGGTGAGGTACTTTTGGGGTCTTTCCATTTGCTGCAGGTGTCTGGTAAGGTACATCCCAAAAGGGGCATTGTACTCAATTATGGGCCTGATGAGGGATGAGTAAAGAGGCACGATGACCTCCCCTGATCTAGATATGAATCCCTTCATGATTAGGTGGGCTATATAAAATGTTTTTCTAACCACTTTGGCCACGTGGTTGTCAAATGAGAGATTGCTATCAACTTGGGTCCCCAGGTCCCTAATTACTTCTTCCGTACTTAATGGATTACCACCTATGTGGTAATTTGTGGGCACTTTGTTTTTGCCAAAGGGGATGACTATACACTTTTTGGCGTTTAGCTTGAGGCCATGGCTCTGGCACCAGTTATCTGTTTCTATGAGGCCCTTTTGTAGGATGCTTGTGTCAGTTGGAGAGTCTATTATGGCACCCAGTTTGCAGTCATCTGTGGACTTGGTCAGCCACAGTCCTTCCGTGATAGCTAGTACCTCCGAGAAATATATACCAAACAAGAGAGGTCCCAGGACTGAGCCTTGTGCGACACCACTTGTAACTGGTTTGGAGTCTGACATGACTCCAGCAATTCTAACCATGTGGGTTCTGTCCTTGAGACAGTTTGCAACCCATCTAGTGACATAGGGGTTTATACTTAAGCTGGTGAGCTTATCTATAATGCCCGAGTGGGGTATTGTATCAAAGGCTTTTGCAAGGTCCAGGAAGGCTGTGTGGACCACTTTCCCCTCGTCAATGGCCTTGGTGACTGTTTCAAAGAAATCGACCAGGTTTAAGAGGCAGGATCTGCTCTTAACAAAGCCGAACTGGGTAGGATCCAGTGTCTGTAGGTCCCCAATATCTTTATTTATGAGGTCCATGATGATCCTTTCCATAGCTTTGCAGACCAAAGCTAGTCAAACTTATGGGGCAATAGTTTCCAGGATCTGTTAAGGCACCACCTTTGTGGAGAGGGACCACTGTTGCTGTACGCCACTCTTTGGGTACATATCCTGTAGCAAGGCTGAGATTGAACAGTAGTTTTATGTTTGGGTTTAGTTCTTCTTAGAGTTCATGTAGGACGCAGCTCGGGACACCGTCTGGTCCCATTGATGCTGTGTTTTTTGCTTTGGAGAGGGCGGCTCTTACCTGAGCATCTGAGATGTCAGGGGGGCAGCACTCTGCTGGGATATATATTTGCCCTTTTGGTGGGGAAGGGGGGGAGAAGTTTGCGCTGAACCTGTCAGCTAGGATGTTGGCAATGTCTGTGGGTTCGGTGTATTTTTTGTCATTTTGGAATAATTCTGAGCATATCTTGGAATTCCCACCCAGGTTCCTAACATAACTAAAGAAAGCCTTTTGATTATCCTTAGTGTCCTGTGCAATTTTTCTCTCGAAGCTAGCCTTAGACGATTTTATGAGTGCCCATAGTTTTTTGCTAATGCTGATCAGAGATGCCTTCCCTTTTTGGGATTTTGCTCTATCATGTAGTAGCTTCCTCCTTCTATTGTATAGTTTGTTTATGGTTGGGGTCCACCAGACAGGACGCCTAACTTTGGAGGATTGGGTCTTGGTTTTATTTGGGATTGCATGATCCATGCATTCCTGAAGGTGCTCACAGAATGCATTTATAAAGGATTCTGCGGTCTGGGCCGTATTTTCCACAGGCCTGGGGGCTTTGAAGGATTCCACCTCGGTTTTGAGGAGTGTGAAATTTGCTTTAGAGAAGTTTTTCACTGTGGTTTTCTGGGCAGGGGCTGGGGTTGGGATGTGAATATCTAGTGAGATTAGTTTATGGTCTGATCTTACCAGTGAGGGATACACTTCTGCTCTGGAGCATAGAATCCCCATGTTGGTGATGATGAGGTCCAGTATGTTTTCCCCTCTTGTGGGAGTGGCAGCAAGTTGTTCCATAGCATTTGAGTTTATAAATTCTAGGAACCTTTGGGCTAGGGTGTTGGAGCTAGAGTAATGCTCCCAGTCTATGTTAGGGTAGTTGAAGTCACCCAATATAATGGTGTTTGGAGAGACCTTCATATTTTCCAGTGTTCTCAGGAAGGCCAAGTGGGGGTTCCTGGGTTTGGAAGGGTGGTCTGTAGCAGGCTATAAACTGGAAGGCAGTTTTACCCACTGTTAGTTGCACATGGATAGTCTCTGATGCTTCATGCTGTGCCACCAACCTGGAGGTGTGGGTATCTTTGACGAATATTGATACTCCCCCTCCTTTTGTGGTTCGGTCCAAGTTTTGGGGCCGAAAAACATGGTATGAGGTATATCCTGGTAGTGCTGGAGTGCTCTCGGGAGCCTTGAACCAGGTTTCTGTTACTGCACAATTATCGATGTTCTCCATGCTAAGGAGAGTTTCGAGTGCGTGCATCTTGAGGTTTAGACTTCTGGCATTGAGTAGCATTACTCTTAGTTTCTTATCCCTTGTGATACCTATGGAGGTGGGTTTATCTTTTGAGCCTTGCCTAAAAAAGACACTATGGGGGTGGCAAGAGCCTTTGCCAATATCCAAAAGCCCAGGGGTGACAGGTGCAAGCCTTCCTTAGCGAAACATCGTGGCTTGTCGAGCATGTCATCCCAGGCAGACAAACATTGGATCCCCTTTGAATGACACCAATACTTAAGCCAATTGTTGAAATTGATCATCTTGTCTTCATATTGTGGCATCATTATTGGTGAGGGTAAGATGCTACCTAAGGTCAGGGTCATACCGGCCTGGGCTACATGCTCAGAGAGCTCCTCTATGTCTCTTTTCATGTAGTCCAGGGAGGTACGTCTCAGGTCATTCACACCAGCATGGACAATGACGGAGTCATATTTGTACTTGCCTTGGAGTGACCTGAGTGCTTGTGTTATGTGACGGATCCTAGCGCCCGACAGGCAGCTCAACGTGACCTTCTCCTTGTTCAGCCTGGTGAGCGGGATGTCAGTGTGCCTGCCGATAGAGTCACCTATTACAAGTGTATCAGGTGTGTTGTTTAGTCTTAAGGCTGTGACTGTTAGGCACACTGGCTTTGTGAGCTATGTGTTGCATGTGTTTTGTTTTGGGGTAGCGGTTGCTTGGGTGTCTGCTTTGGAGGTCTTTGCTGCTTAGGAGGTCTCTGCTGCTTAGGCAGATTTTTATTTAGAGCCTCCGAGTATGTTTTTGTATGTTTATGTGTTTGGTTTGCTGTCATGGCAGGTCTATGTGAGACTGGAATTCTAGTGAGTGGTTTCCTTCTCCTCCTGACTGGTTACGCCAGTACTGAGTTGAGAGAGCTTAGCCTCCAGTTTGGCTATATGGTTGCATCTCTCACACGTGTTAGAATTTGTTGGGAGGAGGAGAGGGTTGTCTGTGTACATGAGGCAGTTGTAACATTGCCTCAAGATTCCCAGATTTACGAGCTGGACCGGAGAGGAGATTGACAACTGACCTTTGGACATGCTAGAATAGTATTGGGAATTCCTTTATAATTGGAAAAAAGGGCCAATGGGGAACAAAGTACTCAAGGGGAGTTTGTGAGGGTGTAGTGCTTTTAATTTTTTAGTGCTGACTTATATAATTGCTTTAGTGAGCAAGTGCCAGGCTTTAGAGTGGGACTAGGGTGTTTATTATGAGAACTAGATCAGTTTTAAGGGAAAAAGTGAAGAGCAGACTTTGTGGAGCCGAGAATGGTTTAAACCCAATTAAGCAGCGCTGCCCGATGCTGTGCTATGCGCAAAATTGCACAAAGCCACGCTAAAGCGGGTTTTATACAGGGGGGACTTGAAAGAGCTAGAAATTGGCCCAAAACGGCCAATAGACTACCAGATTCTTGTGCTGGGAACACTCCTCCAGGGATATATAGGCTGCTCCAAGCTCTCCACTGCCACTGGTGAACAAAGAAGCCTCCCTTTATCCAAGAAAGGAAATGGGCAACACAGGAACTTTCCAAAAGTCCAGAATACAGCAAAGCCTGTATTTGGACTACTCTAGGTCAGGAAAGATGGGAAACAAGGATATATATATATATATATATATATATATATATATATATATATATATTTTTTTTTTGCAACTAACAGCAGGAAAATGCAATAAATATGTAACACAGGCTACCGCACTTGAGTGTGTAGCCTCAACAGGTAAAAGCAACAAACAGGACAAACTTTAAAAGTGCAGGTGCAAAAACAACTTTAAACAGTTTAAAACAGTTCAAGAAGCAGAAATACTTGCAGTTTAGCTAGAGTGGATAGTCGCCCAGGTAGTAGCAGGAAAACAAACACTTTTATCAGGTTTGCAGTCACTCTTTTAGCCTCTCTGCTGCTAGCACCACTCTCCAGGACCACAAGGAGCTTGGCTGAGTAGTAACAAGCGCAAAAAACGCGCCAAAGTGGGTTTTATACAGGGGGGCTTGAAAGAGCTAAAAATTGGCCCAAAACAGCCAATAGACTACCAGATTCTTGTGCTGGGAACACTCCTCCAGTGATAGATAGGCTGCTCCTAGCTCCCCACTGCCACTGGTGAACAAGGAAGCTTCCCTTTATCCAAGAAAGGAAATGGGCAACACAGGAACTTTCCAAAAGTCCAGAATACAGCAAAGCCTGTATTTGGACTACTCTAGGTCAGGAAAGATGGGGAAACAAGAATATTTTTTTTTTCTTTTTTGCAACAAACAGCAGAAAAATGCAATAAATATGTAACACAGGCTAGTGTACTTGAGTGTGTAGCCTCAACAGGTAAATGCAACAAACAGGACAAACTTTAAATTACAAGCGCAAAAGTGCGCTAAAGCTGGCTTTAAAGCAGGGGGTTAGAAAGAGATAGGAAATGGCCCAAAATGGCCAATAAGCTACAGTTCACTTGGCTGGAACCACTCCTCAAGGGACAGATAGGCTGCTCAGAGCTCCCCACTCTCACTGGTGAACAAAAAAGCTTCCTCCTATCCAAATAAGGATATAGGCAACACAGAAACTATGACATAGCCCAGAGATCAGCAATACCTGAAGACTGGACTATTCTAGTTCAGTAAAGGCGGGAAACAAGGATTTTTCTTTTCTTTTTTTTTTTTTTCACAAAGTAGCAGAAATTAGGTACAGAAACACAGTAAATGCTTTAATTCGGCTAGCACACTTGAGTGTGTAGCCTACCAGTTAAACTAAGCAAAAACAAAACTTTAAAAGTGCAAAAAACTCAGAAATACAGGCAGGAATGCAATAAAACAACTTTGCAGAGCTTATTTAGTTAAAGAAGCAGAGAAGTCTATATATACAGAAAAGCAGCTAAAACACACAGACACTTCAGATGCAGTGCAGCCTAAAGCACTTGAGTTGTAGCAATATTAAGGCAATGAGCTAATGACACTAGACTGGGAGGAGTGTCACAGATCAGATTTACAGTAGGGGCGGGCAACTGCAAAGCCACCAAGTATAAGAGCCAGACACCAACTGGGAGGGAAGGTAAGGACAATAGCCTACAGACAGTAGCACTACAGAAAGCACAAACAGATAAAGATTTGTAAAGATACAGAATGCTTTTAACTGCAGACAAATCAGTTACTTGTGCAGATTAGTTAATAGCAACAAAAAGCAGACAATAAAAGTGCTCTCCTATGACTAGTATGTTGGGTTTGTAGTTGGGCCTTGGAGGCCGTAAGATACAGACATGTGTACTATGTGTGGTGTTTGATGCTGTGGGTTGTGACGTGCGTGTGTGTTTTTGCCTCAGAGGTCTTTTTTGTTTAGGTATGTTTTTGTTGAGAGCCTCCACATATGTGGGTGTGTGTTGTACAGTTGTGGGTGGTGTTGGAAGTGTGGTGTTTGTGCTGTTTGAGCAGACAACCTTCTCAGTGTCAGATGTACTGGCTTGTGATTGAGAAAGCAAGGATTCTAGGTTCTTCATGTAATTCCATCTCTCACATATTGTGTTCCTAGGTGGTGGCAGTACAGGGTTGTCTGTGTACATGAGGCAGTTCCTACAATGTCTCAGGATGCCCATATCAACCAGATTAGCAGGAATGACAATAGGAAATTGTCCATCCATGGTTGTCAGAATCTGCGGAAGACAAGTCAAGTGTACACTACCTGAGGAGAGCACCTATAGGTGTGAGTAGGGCTGGATAAAATCAATACAGTAGCTGCAAGGTAAGGCCTTTCTTATCCAGGACTGCTGGTAAAAAGAAATGCAGCTGACATAACTCACACAGGGTTAAAACAGCAGAGTGGTGGTGCATGAAGCACAAACAATCTCACACCCATGCAAACGTGGGGTTTTAGTACCACAAAAATTAAAGTAAAATAGAAACCAATCAATCCTTGTCCCTGAGCTCTTAGCTAAACACCATATGCCAGACCAGTTCCAACCAGTTCACTTACTCCCATTAAGTGCAGGTAGGCCCCAGCCAAGACAAGATGGTGTAGCAGGAAACAGAGGAATCAAATAAACAGATCTGGATACAGCAAAACCTGCAACCAGACTATGCTAAAGATATTTAAACTTTGTTTAAGTTGATTTAAGACAAATGCAACTTAAATATAACAGCAGAACAGTTCACACTCAGTTAAACAGTTTAAGAGTAAAACAGAGAAAAAATACAGTGCAGATGTAATGCAAGTTAATAAAACAGCACAGTTAATCAAATACAAGTGCAGTATAAGTCAGAATAATTTGTAAAACAGCACTTAGTATTGTAGATTATCTCAGCACCTTTGAAATCAGCACAGGGTAGATCCAGAATGCTCACCACCTTTTAGATAGACTAAAACAGGCAAGTACCACAAAATGGAAACACTGGAATTGACCAATCAACCCTTGTCCCTGAGCTTTTAGCTGAACACCCTATTCCAGACCAGTTTCAACCAGTTCACTTACTCCCACTAGGTGGAGGTAGGCCCCAGCCAACACAAAATGGGGTACCATGAAACACAGGAATCACAGAAATCACACAAACAGATCTGGATACAGCAAAACCTGTAACCAGACTATGCAAAAGAAATTTAAACTCTGTTTAGGTCGATTTAAAACAGGAGAACAGAGAACGGATGCACACTTAAACATAACAGCAGAACAGTTGTCACTCAGTTAATTAAACAGTTTAACAGTAAAACAGTGAAAAATACAGTGCAGATGTAATGCAACTTAATAAAACAGGACCGTTAATCAAATACAATTGCAGTATAAGTTAGAATAAATTGAAAAATACAAATGTTTTGTGGATTCTCTCAGCAGCTTTGAAATCATCACAGGGTAGATGTAGAATCCTCACTGTCATGTAGCTTTACTAAAACAAGCAAGTACCACAAAACGAAAGTAAAATAAAAACACTGGAATTGACCAATCAACTCTTGTCCCTGTGCTCTTAGCTAAACACCATATGCTAGACCAGTTCCAATCAGTTCATTTACTCCCACTAAGTGCAGGTAAGCCCCAGCCAACACAAGAAGGTGTAGCAGGAAACACAGGAATCACACAAACAGATCTGGATACAGCAAAACCTGTAACTAGACTATGCTAAGGATATTTAAACTCTGTTTAGGCTGATTTAACACAAGAGAAAATATACACACCTAGATATAACAGCAGAACAATTCACAATCCATTAATTAAACAGTTTAACATTAAAACAGTGGAAAAAATACAGCGCAGATGTAATGCAGTTAACAAAACAGATAGTTATACAAGTCAGAAAAAATTGAAAAATTGCACTTAGTTTTGTAGAGTCTCTCAGCAGCTTTGAAATCAGCACAGGGTAGATGCAGAATGCTCACCACCTTGTAGCTCCACTAAAGCAAGTACCATAAAATGAAAATAAAATAGACTAGGCTAGAGGTTAAACTTTTCCTCAGGGGGTCCTGCATCTTAACCTACCAAGGAAACCCATCTCTGCCTCTTGGGATGTCAATTTTGTGATGGAAAAGCTTTCACTGCCTCACTTTCAACCAGCATCTTCTGCTTCTATAAAATTCTGTACATGGAAAACCATCCTTCTCTTGTCTGTCACCTCTGCTAGTAGAGTTTCTGAGTTACAAGATCTCATGGCTAACCCCCCCCCCCCTTTTCTTATTTTTCATACGGACAGGATGACTCTCAGGGCTAATCCATCCTTCATGCCTAAGATAGTGAATCAGCTGTTCCTCAGTCAGGCTATTGATCTTCTTACTTTCTTTGCCAAAATCTGCAAAACAGGGGGGAGAGGATCTTACATTCTCTAGACGTTCATAGGCAACTGAGATTTTATCTGGACAAAACTAAATCCCACAAAAAGATGGACCAGCTGCTTGTTTCATTTATGAGCCCTAAGCTGGGCCAGCCAGTCTTCAAACAAACTGCTGCAGCTTGGATTTCTAAGGCTATCTCTTTCTGACACTCGCACTATGGTTAGGGTTACCAGATACCTGCGAACCCAAAGGAGGACACCGAAGATTAGTTTATGGTCCGAAGGTCATAAAGGAGGACAAAGGAAAATATGTCCTGTTCTGCTCACGAAATACCATGTAGTGCTCCTACAAATAATTCCTTACTGACATAGGGGGCACCTGGACTGCTGTACAATAACATTCCAATGTGTAATTACATTAAGTTGATAGTTTGCTTCAAGGACAAAATAACCAATTTATTACTAAACAGGTTGATGGAGAAAATAACCAATTCACCACTGAATAGTTTCATGGAAAATATAACAAATCCACTACTGAACAGGTTCAGACCTTTAAAATACTCAAGAGCTAAAGCATGTTGCTTTCATCTTCATGTAATGGTACTGCTAGAAGTTTACTGCTCATAACGTTGGGTGGCATGATGCCAGGGCACTTCTATGGGTTAGGCTTGTAAAGGCTCCAGGGCTATTAGCCTAGTACACACCTATGAAACTATGAATCTATAAATACAGAAGCTCAATACCAGAGTACATGGAAATCCCCACAGTGCATTGCACCCATAGGCTCTCACATCCTTCTCTTACTAATTTAAACCAAAATGCTCCTTGTGCATGCCCTGAAATACAGAAATTAAAATAAAAGGACTCCATAAACCTAAAACTGACTTTCTTTCAGTTGGCTTTCAAATACTGGCCAAGGCTCTTGCTGCCCCAATAGTGCCTTTTTAGGCAAGGCTCAAAATTCAAACCCACCTCTGTAACCAGCACAAGTAAAGAAATGAGGGTTATGCTACTCAACGCCAGGAGTTTAAATCTCAAAATGCATGTGCTTGAAGCACTCCTAAGTATGGAGAACATCGACATCTGTGCAGTAACTGAAACCTGGTTCAAGGCTCCAGAGAGCACTCCAGCACTACTTGGCTACAACTCATACCACACATTTTGGCCACAAAACACGGACCAAAACACAAAAGGAGGGGGTGTATCCATATTCATCAAGTATACCCACACCTCCAGGTTAGTGGTGCAGCATGATACCTCTGAGATCATCCATGTGCAACTAACATCAGGCAAATCTGCAATGCAAATTGTGGCCTGCTACAGATCACCCCCTATGACCCAGGACCACCACTCTGCCTTTCTGGAGACACTGGAAAACATGAAGGTCCTACCGAACACACTGATCTTGGGAGATTTCAATAACCCTACCATTAACTGGGAGATTTCAATAACCCTACCATTAACTGGGAGATTTCAATTACCCTACCATTAAATGGGAAAACTACTTGAGTACAAACTCCCAGACTCAGCGCTTCCTGGAATTTATCAACTCAAATGCCCTGGATCAGCTGGTAAACTCCCCTACTAGAGACCACAACATATTGGACCTGGTCATCACCAACATGGGCGACAGGTGCTCCTTACCGGAGGTCAACCCGTCACTGGTTAGATCAGACCATAAACTAATCACCCCGGATGTCCACACCCCACCACCACCCCCAACCAAGGAAACCACAGTGAAAAACTCTTCTAAAGCAAACTTCACCTTACTTAAGGCAGAGGTGGTAAGTTTCACAGCCACCATGCTAAAGGATAACACAGTCCAAGATGCAGAATACTTTACAATTGCACTCTATGAGTACCTACAAGGATGCATGGATCGTGCCATCCCTAGCAAAACCAAGACTCACTCCCCTAAGAGAAGGAAACCAGTTTGGTGGGCCCCTGCCATAAACAGGTTATACAACAAAAGGAGGAAACTAGTTCAGAAAAAAAGCAAATCCCAAGAAGGAAAGACATCCCTGATCAGTATCAGTAAGAAACTAAGGTCCCTCATAAAATCATCCAAAACTAACTTCGAAAGATAACCAGAAAGCCTTCTTTAGCTATGTCAAGAATCTAAGTGGCAACTTGCAGATATGCTCTGAGATAGTGCAAAATAGCACAAAATATACTGAACCTACTGACATTGCCAACATACTGGCAGATTCAGTGCAAACTTCACCTCCCTCTCACCTTCAAAAGGGCCCACAACAATACCGGAAAAGTGTAGTGTCCCAGAAATCACAAAAGCACAGGTGAAAACAGCCCTTTCAAAAGCCAAAAACACAGCATTAATGGGGCAGATGGTGTCCCAGGCTGTGTCTTGCATGAACTACAGAATGAACTAACCCCCCCACTTAAACACACTGTTCAACCTCAGCCTCTCCACAGGCTACGTGCCCATAGAATGGTGCACAGCAATGGTTATTCTGCTCCACAAAGGAGGGGCCACAACTGACCCTGGTAACTATCTCCCCATAAGCCTGACTAGCCTGGTCTGCAAGGCTATGGAGTGCATCATCATGGAACTCATTAACAAAGACATTGGGAACCTCCAAACACTTGACCTGACCCAGTTTGGCTTTGTTAAGGGCAGATCATGCCTACTAAACCTGGTTGACTTCTTTGAGACCATTACCAAGGCCATAGATGAGGGAAAGGTGGTTCACACAGCCTACCTTGATCTTGCCAAGGCATTCGACACCATTCCTCACTCTGGTATTATAGAAAAACTTACCAGCCTGAACATAATCTCTACATCACAAGATGGGTTGCCATCTGGCTTACAGACAGAACTCACACGGTAAGAATAGCAGGCTCCAGGTCTGACTCTAAACCAGTCACAAGTGGTGTCCCGCAAGGCTCGGTTATGGGACCTCTACTGTTCGGCATATATTTTTCAGAAGTACAGGCAAACACAGGAGGACTACAGCTAACCAAGTTCACCGATGACTGCAGACTGGGAGCCATAATTGACTCTCTGGCTGACACGGACATCCTCCAAAAATGCCTTACTGAGACAGACACCTGGTGTCAAAGTCATGGCCTCAAGCTAAATGCTAAAAAATGCATAGTCATCCCATTTGGGAAAAACAAAACACACATGAATTACCACATAGCTGGCAGCCCCCTTAATACAGAAGAGGTAATAAGAGATCTGGGGACCCAGGTAGATAGTAATTTCTCCTTTGACAATCATATTGCCAAAGTAGTTAGGAAATCCTTCTATGTGGCCCATCTAATTACTAAGGGGTTCACATCTAGAAATAAAGAGGTTGTAGTGCCCCTCTACTCGTCACTCATCAGACCCATCATAGAGTACAATGTCCCATTTGGGATGTACCTCACAAGACACTTTCAACATCTTGAAAGACCACAAAAGAACCTCACCAAGAGGATTACTGGCCTCATACATATGTCCTATGCAGCCCGACTGAAAAAACTCTGGCTGTACTCAGTGACATATCGCTTACTCAGAGGTGATCTCTGCCTGACTTACAAAGCCATGTCCAACTCAGAATTGATGGACATGCTCCACCAAAAGAAATCCAAGTCACTGCGAGCTACGCACTCTAGTGAGCTAAACCTCACCACAACAATAAATAGAACATGCTGGAGGGATAGATTCCTGTCACAGAGACTCCCCATGCTTTGGAACAAAATTCCTAACTACATTAGGCAAAGCCCCTCACTAACACTCTTCAAGAGAACCTTGACGAGTGGATGGGTAACAGAAAATACACCCCTGGGATCACTTAATTGGCTCTGCTTGACAGAGGCTCAGTTAATTAATCAATGGGGTGGCGAAAGCCAACATACTCTGGCTAGGCTTATAAATGCCCTCGGGCAGATAGCCTAGTACCTACCTATGAACCTATAATAAACCATCTTCAGTTCTACACCAATATGCCTGTTTAATAATGATCCTGATCTAAGATATAGTATGAATTTGCAGTGCTTTCTGAACTTGTTGACAACCACATCATGTAACCATGGCAGGGACAGCTACAATTGGGCTGTGTGTTATAATGAAAACTTTAAAAACAACTAATTTGACAGGTCACAAAATGAGACATCAAAATTAAAAGCTATAGTAAAACTATATGTTTTCATATTTCTCAGACGGGGTGACTTTTCGCAGCAGTTTATCATTCTCGGCAACATAGGCGTGGAACTCCAGACAAGAAACATTCTTAAAATTGTACTTTGTAAGAAGAACTCCTCTGACAGAGTCAACAGACAGTCTATTTCTTTCTTTTGTCCACTGTGTGTTGATCAAGGAAAATGCCCTTTTAAATGTTGAAATTGTGCCCAAGAATGCAAAAGAAAAATTTGCTGATTTTAAGCAGCTCTGAATAAGTGGCTTCATTTGCACAACTTTGAAAGTATAGACACCACTGTTCATGAAAGAGACTGTCAAAAAAATTGTCATCTTTCTGTCCTACAAATGATTTTAGTTTGTAGGACTGGTCAAACAACTGTACATCATCTACAACAATACCCTTTTTGCTCATATACTGTACGCATGGCAACAGATCATCAAATGTACTGCCTTTCACTTTGTTTAAAAACATCCAATGAAAGTACTGAAATTCATCAAAGAGTGTCATCCACTTTTCCAAATAATCAATGCACCCTTGGTACATTGACTGAACCCCTGTCATTCTGCATTCTTCATCTCGGACATCTTCACGCAGTTTTTTCAGAAGTTCTCTCACTTTCAGGGAAATAAAAATTTCACTCTGTCTGCTTAGGAGAGTTTGCTTTGTCGAACAAACCTCCAGCGCTAATATTTCTTCTCTTTCAGTAGCTGCAATTTTCCCCTGAAATACTGACATCAATGAATGTAAAAAACACAAATATACTTCTGAAAAAATGTTCTTGAAAAAATTAATTATCAGCACCAGTGGCTGATTTATGCTCTGAAAGAATGCTTTCAGCACAAGGAATAACTGCAACAGCCTCTCAATTGCTGGAAATACGCTAAGCCATCTGGGTTTGCTGTGGTATAGCAACTGCTGATAGCTAACATCAACAAATTCATAAAAATCTTGTAGATCCTCCGTGCGAACACTATACACAGTAGAATAGTTGAACAACTTCAGCACAATTGCTTCAACATCAACTGCCATTAAATCTGCACCATGTCTAATATAGTTGTGAAGAACATGGGCTGGACATCCAAGGCCCACCAATGGCTTCTTAAGGCTCCTTTTCAACTGTGAAAAAACATTCTTGCCTTCTTGCCTGTTGATGCCCCCAAAGTTCACATTTGCATTGTCTCCTGCAAATGCAACGCATTTTGATGACAGACTGTATAAGGGTTTCCAGCAGGTAATTAGATACCATTTCAGATGCTTCATTTGGCATGCTGCCAGTGCAAGTAATCTAGTCTGACTTCCACCAGCTTTCCAATTACTGAATGATTATTGAGAATAATTTCTATACACCATGGTTACTGACATCTGCTGCAATTCCAAAGCAGTTAATGCCATTTAATGACGTTAATACTTCCATAACAGTGTGAGGACTAATGATATTGTTTATAATTGCCTCAGTTTTTGTCCTGGCATATTTTTAGCAGTTTCAGAGGCACCAAACAGCATACGCATTACACCATAGATTTATATGACTGATAATGAGTGACACTAATGTTGCTTCAGCAGCACGTTTTCAAAGATTCTGCCAAACATTTTGCTTGAAAAAAATTACATGATTTTTGCACATGAAGCAGACTTCTTTAGCATGTTTCTGTGTTTTTCGCAGGTTACTTGTTATTGTTAATCAGCGGTACCACTTCGCCAAAGCATGGATACTTCATTTTTATGTGATCCGAGAATTTGCATTTCCCCTTGTTAGTGTTACTGCTGGATGACATTTTTGATAAAAGACTCCAAAAAAATTATACAACAGGACTGTTACAGAAGTATAAAATTTTACACATAGAGTCTCTGAACCTCTCTGGAAACTGTGCAGCAAAGGAGATTTAATGCAATATTATCTCCCAGCCAATCAAAGCCATGCTGTTTGGTGTATGTTTATAATGCTTTAGTCAGATTTCTTCTGCTGAGGTTGAAAACTGTGGCCAATACCCTGGCAAACAAATGCTAATAAATAAATTATAACAGAAATCTTTAAACAATATAAATTATATATAAAATATATATACTCTGTATCTTCCAATTCTTGTTGATAAGCTACTAAATACTGTAGAAAAAGTTTAAAAATTAAGCAATGGTCCATGGTAAAGGTTATGGTGAGTGCTGCCCCTGTCTGGCCATTACATCTGGTTATTTGGGGTACATAGTCCTGAACAAACCTTTGCATGGTTAAGCAAATCTCACCATAACCCATACCCCTTCAATAATGGTCAGACACCTGTCAGAATGCTTTAGAAGCAACACTATGGCTGTGTTTCTAGCTTTCATTACAGGGTTTATTCAAGCTTCCTTCTAGAAAGGACATGTTCCCTTTTGTGTTCTGGTTCACAACACCATCATGCACCACATATCTTATCTATTTATTTAAGAATATATCTCACTGTATTGTTCAAAAATGTATTTCAAAGAGACTGTAAGGTGCATTATAACATTTTATATTAGTTGCATTAATAAAATCTTCCACAAATACATACAATAATTTATACTGTAGTGCGAGTTTATAAACTATGTTCGGTGAGATCATTCATAGTTACCAATCTGCAGTTTTCCAAAAGTGGAACAATGCTTCACTGCATCTGAAAATATGGAGCAAAACACAACATGTGAAACAACTACTAAAATCTATAGCTAGAAGGCTTGCAGTATAATAGTAAATTTCAAATATACCTCATTACGAGGAACTTTCCTCATTTTTAGCCTTAAAATGTCTGACATGATGACCCGGGCTCTTAAAGAGTAAGTTGTACAATAAAAAAATAGCAGGATTTGAAATGATGTTTTTAATAACATTTATGTAAAGGAAGAGTGAAAACATTTTAAACGAGTAGAGGAGGAGTAGTTACAAAGAGCAGCTGCAATGAGAATCTAAATGCAGACTTTAATAAGAACTACAGTAGTACAACACAGATACAGTAGCATGAAACGAGCAGAGCCTGTCAGCAGCAATGCTGAAATTTACATGAAATGAAAAGCAAATATTTATAAGCAATTATTTGCAACACAAACTCTGGCAGATTTTGAATAGAAACTGAAATTATTTAGAGCACATGCTATGGTAGGCTTGTGTTAAACAGAGAGGTGGGACATGGACATAGTATAAAGTATAGTAAAAGAACAGTTTTACACAAAAGAAGGCCAGGATCAGGATGCTAACACAGGTAAAATATGCTTGGATGCATGTAGTATAAACCTTGCACTTCAACAATGCATAGTATTTACCTGAATCACACCTGTGGTAGCCACCCTTTGGTGTAGCATCCCTCTCAGGTAGTCAATACAGAATGCAACAAAAAAAAGACATTTACATTACTATATTGCTTTCACATATACATTAGGCAAATGTCAGTGCTTGTACTCACCCCATTTCACTACACTCAAATGCACAGCAGTCTTGCAGAAGCAGAATTATAACAGTAAATAGTAGGACCACTCATTCCACTTACAAACACCCCCCATACCTATTACCTACCTAAAGTAGGTAATTTGGCCTTGCCAGCATCAGTAATGTTTTCATTACTGTATTGAACTGATGCATGCAAATAGTAAGAGTTTGCCTTCTTTCTTGTTTCACCCAACTACACATTAGTCCTGCAAAGCCAGAATTATTACACCAATGCTGCAGTACCAAACATTTCATCCATAAACAGCCATCACATCAATTGCCGACCTAAAGTATCTGTTTTGACCCTGCCAGGATTAAAACAAAAATATCAATGATTCCATTAATTTACTCTGTTGCACAGAAACAGTAGTTACAGGCTTGTATGGCAGGTGACTTTAGTCAAATATACATTAATCTTGCAAAGCCACAATTACAACAGTAAACAGCAAGGCCAGTCAATTCATTTCATTCATAAATACCCCCACTACCTAACTAAAGTAGCTGCTTTTCGCCCTGTCAGGATTAAAGTAGAAATAATAGTAACAGTTGGGTTGCATACTTGCATAACTTTAATTTTGTCAACAGAAACATTAGTCACAGCTTGTGTGTGCCAGCCAAATACACATTTCATTTTATTTATTTTACTTTTGTTTACCCGGGTTTCTGCAACTGGCTTTAGTTGAAAAAAAAAAAACTTTTCAGCATAACTCCAGGGAGAAGAGCTCCAACACATTAAAAACATTTTTAACAAACATTCAGTATATACATGAACATATATGAAATAAATTAAAAAATACTCAAAGTTGCCAATTATTTTACAGTCATCTTAAAGTACAGACAGAAAAGTATTACAGTTTTGCAAAGCTGGAATTACAACAGTAAACAGCAGGGCCAGTTGTTTCTTTCACACATAGTTCCAATCTCCACTGCCTACCCCACCCACAGTATCTGATTTGATTTTGCAATATTATAAACAAAAAGAAAAACAAAAAGACGACACTGTCATCAAGGTAAGTATTCTTTTTTCACATAAACAATACTCAGAGTTCAGAGCTTGAGGCCTGTCTTACTTCACTCAAATGCACATTACTCTTGCAAAGCAAGCCAGAGCTGCAGTCATTCCATTCACACATAGGCATTGCCCCCATCCCAAATGCCTACCCACAGAATCAGCTTTGAGCCTACAAGGTTTAAACTAATGAAAATAAAAGACCAGAGTTACAAATTTACTGTACTTCTTCCATATCACAAAGCCAGGAACTTGCAAATGATCTTACTTTAGTTCACCTATATACACTTAACTCATGCAAGAGGAGAGTTTGTTTCAACAACAAAACATTGACAAATCATTCTAATGTATCTTGACTAACGCTGCAAACATATATTAAGTTGGGAAAAAAAGAAAAAATATGTCATCCACAAACAGCCCCCCCAGAACACACTGCATAGCTAGTATCTCTTTGACACCTGCCAGGATATTAAAAAAAAAAAAAAAAGAAAGCCATCAGCAGTCTCCAAAACACATTGCCTCCCTACATCTGGTTAACCCTGCTAGGATATATTAAAAAAAGAAAGCATGCCTCTCAACTGTACAGATTTTTACCTCATATTTTAGGTGTGCTTCTCATAAAATTGTGTTTTTTCTGGCAAACCATTGGCAAATCATTAAAGATTAAAGTCAGAAAATAATGTCAGATATTTGAGTTTCAGATTTCGTAACCTTCAGAAAATTTATGTTAATGCAAGATGTGTTATTATATCAACTTTTTAAGTTTGCAAGAGCAATATTTAAAAATTGTCCCTCCTTTTGGGCCTTTGCCCCTCCATTATTTATGGCTTTGTCCAGATTTCTTGCTCTAAGAGCTTGAGAGGTGTGAAAGAAAGTCATCAACAGCCCCAAAAAACACACAGACCACAGGAATCTGGTTGACCTTGCCAGTGTATTAAAAAAAGAAAATCTACAGTCCTCAAAACACATTGGGCAGGATTCACGATGGCTTGCACGAAGTCTAAGAGTTGTGTAAGACTCCATGCAGCCATCGCGATCCAGGAACAGCCCGAAATCCCGTGTAAGAGACAGCTAAAATGATTCTTACACGGGCAGGGCGTGGATATGCTAATCACACCACTTGCAGCCAAAAGGCATGCAAATGAGGTAGATTAGCGATCCACGAAGCTGAAACCAGCCGGTGTAAGAGTCGTGTTAGGTGCAGAAATGTACTCAGTTGACAACTGAGTACGTTACTGCAAATAACACAACGGAGCCATGACAGCTCCAAATAAAGTGTGCAAATTTTGCAGTCAGCATGCCAATGGCCAAATATGTGGCCATTGGCACGGTAACCTGATGCAAACATGAAATAAAATACATTTTTTTTCGGAGATCGGCGAGGTTTAAACGCAGCGCAGCCCCGCACAAATGGACTGCGCTATATAAAACAGAAAAATAAAGGTTTGAAACCCACAAATGTGGGTTTTATGTAATGCGTGGATTTGCAATGCAGGGACTAGCAGACCAAAAACAACATGGCCACCGTCTAGTGGTTGCTAAGGGGGGAAGCTGAGTGTAAGACATGTAACTAAGCATTAGTAGGCAATCCTATGTAAATGAGTGGTAGGATAGTGAATCACACTGTCACATAGCAAATGAGCAAATTCCGTGTAGTGTAAGAGTTAGATAAGGGGGAGTAACAGAGTAGGAGATAGGTGACATCACAAGGGGGAATGTCATGAAGAAATCAAGCTCATTGGAGCAAAGTGGTATGTGAAAGATGTCAATCACAGAGCAGAAAAAGAGGAGTGTCAACAGATAAGCATGGGAAAATCAAGAAATGGAAGGTGTACACTGTGGCCAACACCAAAGTTTCTTTCTGTATGTGCATGCGCGCGTGTGCACGCTGGGAGCCGCGAGTAAGACAGAGTGTGCGCGTGTAAGGTAGAGTAAGCATGTAGGAGCTTGTGTAAAGATCTATTAACTTATTTGTGCTGGTGTGCACACGTTTTAACCCGAATAAGCAGATTCTAGTCCGTGTAAGCATGTGTGCGCATGTGGTAGCCACTGTGAGCGTGTTTTCGCTGGTATTCGCGCTGCTCCCCCCTGAGGAAACAGAGGAAAAGGAAGCAGAAGAAATAGTAGGAAACTAGCAGGGAATACTTGTAGAGGTAGCAGGTGAAAACAATTAGAAGTAGGCAATTACACAGGCATAATACAAGCCCAGCCCAGCACTTAAAACACTGCAAACAGCATTGCAGTATGTTTCTCTCAAGAGACACTGCAAGACAGGAGTAAGCTAGTAGAAGTGAACACTGAAAAAGCTGCACTCAGACCAAACAAGCTAGGGGCTGCCATAGCTGTCATAATGAGACATAGGAGACTTGCTGAGGGTGGTGACAATGGAAATGCTGCCAGACAACCCACAGTGAGGAGATGGAGAAGAGTGTACAGGCCCAGGGTCACCTACCAGGGGTTACATGAGCTGGAGATAGTGGAGCGCTATAGAGTGGACAGAGACCTCCTGCAGAAAATTGTTGAGCTGTGCAGGCCACGCCTCACACACAGAACCAACAGATGGGAACCCATCCCAGTGGAAACCAAGGCATGTGTTGGCCTAAGAATACTAGCAACAGGTACCTTCCAGAGACCAACTGGTGATATGATGGGGATATCACAGGCATCAGCCTCCAGGGTACTGCACCAGTTCCTGGATGCCATGTCAGCACATGTCGGTGAGCATGTATATTTCCCCAATGCCTGTGAGGTATTGGCCAGCAATATGCGTCTCTTCCAGCAAGTAGTGGAATACCCTGAGGTAGTGGGTGCAATAGACTGCATGCACATATGCATCAAAGCACCATCCAGTGAGCGGGGTAGGGCCTAATTAACCGCAAGGCTTCCCCTCCATCAACTGCCAGGTCGTGTGTGATGCCCAGGGCATAATAATGAATGTGTGTGCTGGCTGCCCTGGGAGCTACCATGATTCCCATATCTGGCATTTGATGCAGCTGTACCAGACATTTGCCAATGGGGACATCCCACATGGTCACCTAGTCGGGGATGCAGGTTATGCACTGGAGCCGTGGCTGAAGACACCCATCAGAAACGCACGCACACCTGAACAGGAATGCCATAATGAGGCACACGCACAAACACGTAATGTAATAGAGCGTGTGTTTGGGCTGCTCAAGTCACGGTTCCGGTGCCTGGACACATCTGGTGGAGCCTTGCAGTACTCACCAACTACATGTACCCAAATTGACATGGTATGTGCTATGCTACATAATATGATTCTGCGAAAACAGCTGCAGCAGGACCAGCATAGGGCCGGGACAAACAGCCCCCCACCATTGCCAAGGCCATCGCAGGCAGAGCGAGACTCGGAGGACGAACAACCTGAGCCTGACCCAGTAGGCAGAAGGAGGCATGCCCAGTATGCCCTGGCATTGGCAAAGAGGCAACACATAGCACATACACTGGCTCAGTAGGAACCCTGGGAATGATACCCCTCTCTGACTCACTCATATATCAACAGGGACGCCTAACATGACACAACCTGCTCTCAAACATGTACAGGGAGTGTAGTATGTGCATCCGACAGAGGCAGCCCTGCAGCACCACCTGAGGCATGATTGCCATGTATTAAGCAATGTAACACCATCTAGTATATGCAAACATGAAGACCCAACCTAACATCTCACCCTCACCAAGCATGATGCCACACTATGAAGACAACAAGATCAAGTACAATAATTGGCTGAGGTATTGCTGTTAGCAAGGGAGAACACATGGCTGACAGCCTGGGCTGACATGCCGAGCAAGACATGATGCCCCACCTGCTAGGGATGGCACGCACCCAGCACACCTGGCTGTGTAGATACTGGCAAAGGCTGTTGTCACCTCCACTGTGCCTGGAATAGGTAAGTCTGGAAACACAAACCCACCACCATAGGTAGCACAAGGGATAATAACCTGGACGTAATGCTACCCAACACCAGAAGTCTAACCTGCAAGGTGCATGCAGACCAAACCCACCACAGCATGGAGAATGGTAATATGTGTTCTGTAACAGAAACCTGGGCAAGGCCCAGAAGAGTACCCTAATACTACCAGGTTATGCCTCATACCATGCTCTACAGCTCCAAAACATGGAACACATGACAATAAGAGTGTGGCTACCAGTAATTATTAAGGATAACCACACCCCCAGGTTGGTACCACAGCAAGAAGCAGCATGGACTATCCACGGGCAAGTAACACTGTCTCAAACTGTGTACCTATTTGAAGCCTGCTACAGACCACACACACAAACCCAGGTACCCCAGCCAGCCTTCCTGAAGACACTTCAGAGTATGAATGTCTCAACAAATACCAAACAAGGCACACACAAAGTATGACATAGGTGGCAATCCATTATGTATGAAAGAAGTAATCAGGGACCTAGGGACATAAGTGGATGGTAACCTGTCATGTGACACTCACATTGCCAAGGTGGCCAGGAAGACCTGCTATATTGCCCACCTTAATATGAAAGGATGCACATGTAGAGCTACAGAGGTCACTGTGCCCCCATAGTCTTCCCTTATCAGACCCATATGTGACAACAATGCCCCAGTTCGGATGTACCTTACCTTACACATGCAGCAGTCAGAAAGACCCCAAATGTACCCCACCAACTGGATAAAGGGTCCAAACATTGGACATCTGCAGCCTGGCTGAAGAAACCACAGCCCAATTCAGAAGCATACTGCACAGTCAGAGGTGATGTATGCCTGATGTACAAGGTCATGTCCAATCCAGAATGAATGGACATGCTCCACTGCAGAAACCCCAAATCCAGCAGACACACCACAGTGAGATATCTGAACCTCCACACATAGATTAATAGGATGTGCTGGAGGGACAGATCTATAACCCAGAGGCTCCTGACACTCTGGAACAGAATCCCAGTCCATGATAGGCTGAGCTCCACACACAAACTCAACAAGAGAAATCCGGTGAAGTGCATGGGAGATAGTAGGTGTACACTGGGGGCCATCCCTGTGTCACATCTAGGAAAGTAAACCCTACGTGGGTATTATATGCACATTGCAAGGGGTGTTGAGACCCACACACAGTCTGTCCGTGCTCAAACAAGGCCAGGGCAGATAGCCTAGTATGAACCTATGAACCTATGACGATACAAATTGTGCAGGACACAAAGGATTATCACACAGCTATCCTACCTGATGGTAGGAACCATGGTGATAATCCACAGATATGCTCTGCAGCACTCTAATATCACAAACAATACACCAAGCCCACACACATTGCCAACAGCCTACCGAACAGATACCTTCCAACCTCCCCACCAGCACCTAACTGCCAAATATCTATCCCAGGAGAGTGCTGGCCCCCTGACATTGCAGATGCTGAGGTAACAGCCAGCATCCACAAAGCACAGCACACAGCATCAATGGTACCAGATGGTGTCCTGGGTTGTGTCCAACAAGTACGGTAAGAAGAATGGAACAGCAAATAGCATTACTGCGCACTATCAGTCCTACGACAGGATATGTACCCAAAGAGCAGTGTACAGCAACAGTAGTCCCACACCACAAAGGTGGTGCCTGAATGGATACTGCAAACTATCACCCCTCAACCCCGACTATCTAGGTTGGCAAAGTAATGGAGAGGATGATCATGGATCCCATGAATAACGATATTGGGTACCTACAGACATTGGACCCTTCCCAGTGTGGCTGTCATAGGGCAGATCCTGCCCCTTACACATGTCTGACTCATGTGAAACGTGCACCAAGCCCATTGATGTGGGGAATGTTCATCACACAGCCTATCTGGACCTTGCTAAACCCTTCCATACAATACCCTAGTTTGCGGTACAGATAAGCTCACCAGCCTAACTATAAACCCCTATGCAAGTAGATGGGTTGCAAACCAGCTCAAGGACAGAACTGACCTGGCAGACATGCTGTAGCCATGGCAGACTGCAAACCAGGTACAACTGGCATCCCACAAGGCATGGTCCTGGAACCTCTCTTGTATGCTATATATGTCACATAGGTACAGGCCAACATGGAAGGACTCTGTCTGAACAGGTTTGCAGAGGACTACAAACTGGCCACCATATAGGACCCTCCAGCTGACACAAGCAACCTACAAAAGGCACACATAGAAACACACAAGTGGTGCCACAGCCATGTCAACAAGCTAAATGCAGAATAGTGTATAGTCAACCCCTGTGGAAACAACCACATAGGTGTTAACCCAGTAAGTACATCAGGAGCAATAAGACCTGGGGACACAAGGTGATAGATATCCTGCATGTGACAACCATGTGTCTGTAGTGGTTACAGAAACATACCATATACCCACCTAATCATGAAGGTAAGCACAGCTTGGTTAGGGTAGGTCAATGTGCCTCTCCAGTCATCCATCAGCAGCCTCACAATTGTGTACAATGGCCCTTCAGGGATGTACCGTAGCAGACACCTGCAGCAACTGGAAAGACCACACAAATACCCCACCAGGAGGATTGCAGAGCTGTAACAGATGCCATGTGTCGCCTGAGTAAAGAAACTGCAGCTCCACACAGTGCCATACTGCCTGGCTGGAGGTGAACTGTGCCTGATGTATAGAGCCATGACCAACCTGGTATCAATGGACATTTGGCACCATGTAAACACTGAATGCTGGTGACCTATGCAGCTGACAGCCCTGAACCCCAGCACAGACATAAACAGGACATGCTGTACCGATTTGTCCATAACCCAGAAGGCCACTCCACTCACGACTAAAGTCCCACTACAGGATATCCAGGGAGTCCCTCAGTGACTGTCATCCAGAGGAATCATGATGACTGGATGGGAGATGGTAGGTGTACCCTGGATATCACCTGTATGTCACGGGTAGACAGAGGCACAGCACACTAACCGTGACATATGTCACGGCAAACACCAGTAAATGTGTGTTGAAGGACAAACACTCTCTGACTAGCATTACAAATGGACTAGGGCACATGGTCATTGTTTGTCACTGTCCACACAAGTTGTGGAATACATTAACAATGTCAGACAATCATGTACTATGCTGTCCATATCTGAACAAAATGCAACATGGTCATATCTGCACAACTGGCCATCAACCAGTCTGGTGTGCTCACTATAAATATTACAAGCAGTGATAGGACTGAAACCGATTACTGCACCAGTACACTATACGACAATACAACTGTTTGGTCAGCAGGAAAGGATGATGACAACTGTATGCAAACTATCCCATAGCGACCCTGTAGGCACAGCATAATGCCTGTTAGGTTCACACACAAAGCAGTTGGGCAGTAAGAACACAACCTGATGTCCAACACTCAACTGTACATGTGATATATAGATGGCATCCACACACAAACAGAAATGTGGTGGTCCACAGATCCCAACATAAGGAAAGGTCACACTGGGCATGCTCGCACACTTCGATAAATGAGACGTGGCAGTCAAGAAGCCATACAAACTGCGAACTAGGCATGCTCACACACTTAGGCCATGTCACAGTTCAGTAGTTGCACACACATATCTGGCATTTCTATGTGTTAACACAGGAACCTCCCACAATACAGACATCTGCCCAGTGCACACAGTGAAGTTGCAACAGAGACATAAGTAAAGTACTGGATCCCACTCATATGCAAACATCTCCCACAGTACACATGTTGTTTATAGAGATAGAGAAGGCTACGGCAATAAAGACCCACAAACAGTATATGAGCAACAGATACTTGCATCCGACAGGTAATCATATGGCCGTAGAGTGCAATACCTGACTGTTGTCCCTAGGGAATACAGAAGGCTATCCACAGTGTATTTGGCATCTGCCTCCACAGTACAGTAGGCCACTGTGCCTGTGCAAAGTTAATGCATAGATATGCTCTCCCCTGTAATGATGGATAGTCACAGATGTACATACCTCTTCATCCATAATGATGTCAGCACACTATACATAGGTCAGGAGCAGAAATTATACCCAGTAATGTGAATAGCGTGCTCCGCTACTGTGTCTCTAACAAGTGTCATAACATAATTAGGTAGGGGTTTGAATCATGCAAGTGCCCAGTGTGTGTGTAAATGTGTGTGGGGGAGTAGTATGTGCAATTCCATGTGTATGAGAAATGTCCCTTTTGGCAACTATTACTACACAACACATGCTGCATACTCCACTGTCTAAACACTGATGATGTCAGCACCCTATAAGTACAGCAGGAGAAAGCAATCCCCCCAGTAATGCAAATAGCATGCTCTGCTAATGCATCTCTCACAAGTATCATAACATAGTTAGGTAGGGGCTTGAATTCTGCAAGTGCCCAGTGTGGGTGTGAATGTGTGTGGGGGAGTAGTGTGTGCAATTCCATGTGTATGAGAAATGTCCCTTTTGGCAACTATTACTACACAACACATGCTGCATATTCCACTGTCTAAACTGATGATGTCAGCACCCTATAAGTACAGCAGGAGAAAGCAATCCTCCCAGTAATGCAAATAGCATGCTCTGCTACTGCGACTCTCACAAGTGAACTAACATAGTTAGGTAGGGGTTTGTATCCTACAAATGCCATGTGTATTTTTGTCACACAGTTTGTCCATGTGTGTGGGATGTTGTTCCCAATATTGCACGACATACATTATATCAGTAATGTCAATGCACACATGATGTATGTGTGTGTGCCATCTACACATATGTACCTGTGAACTGCAAGAGTTCCCATGTCCGAAACCTGCCTCGTGTGAATACATGGAATATGCATCAGACAATTGTATGACTGTGGTGTTCTGTGCAGGGGCTGCATGTGGTATGTGACTATACAGTGTGAGTTGTAGATGGTGTCATCCCACCAGCGAGGGATACATGATTGGTCTGGAGCATATAGTCCACATGTTGCTGATGAACAGGTGCAGCATGTTGTCACCACTTGTGGGAGTGGTAACAAGTTGTTCCATAGCAATGCAGGGAATGAATGATAAGAACCCTTCAGATATGGTCTTGCAGCTAGAATAATGCTCACACTGTATGTTTGGGTAGTCGCAGTACAGCCATATAATGGTGTGTGTAGAGACCATCATATTCCCAGTGTTGTCAGGAAGGCCAAGTGGGTTTCCTGGGTATGGGAGTATGGTATGTGCCAGGCTATGAACCTGAAGGCAGTCTAACCCACTGTGTGTTTTACATGGAGAGGCTCTGATGCTTTGTGCAGTGCCACCAACCTGGGGGTGTGTGTATCTGAGGTGCCTTTGGATACATCCTCCCTGTTCTGTTTTGGTGTATGTGTAGGGGATGACAAGCATGGTATCAGGAATGACCTGGCACTGATGGTGTGCACCTGGGAGCCTTGTACCAGGCGTCTGTTACTGCACGGATATTGCTGTACCCCATGCTAAGGACAGTTTCCACTGCATGCATCTTGAGGTTTACACTGCTGCTGTTGAGTAGCATTGCTATTAGTGTCCTATCCCATGTGATACCTGTGTAGGTGGCTATGTAATGTCAGCCTTGCATACAAAGGCAGTATGTGTGTAGCAACAGCCTCTGCCAATATACAACAGCCCATGGGTGACAGGTGCAAGCTGTCCCAAGCAAAGCAATGTGGCTTGTCCAGCATGTAATCCCACACTGACAGGCATTGGATCCCCTTTGAATGTCACTGAAAGATACGTTAATTGCAGAAACGGATGATCCAGTCTACATATTGTGGCAGCATTCTTGGTGAGGGTGAGATGCTACTCAAGGCCAGGGTCATACCAGCCTGTGCCAAAAGCTCAGAGAGCCCCACTATGTCCCCTAACATGTAGTCCAGGGAGGTGCGTCAGAGGTCATACACACTGGCACAGACAATGACTGAGTCATACTTCTATATGCCTTGGAGTGACCGGTATGCTTGTGTTATGTGGTGGATCATAGTGCCCGATGGGCAGCTCAGCGTGACCGTCACCTTGTTCAGCCTGTGAGCAGGACCTCAGTGTACGTGACGATAGAGGTACCTCATACAATTGTAGCAGGTGTGTTGTCAAGCCGTATGGCCTGTGACTGCTTGGCACACAGGCTTTGTGAGCTATGTGATGCATGTGCTCTGCTCTGGCTTAACGTTTGCTTGTGTGTCTGCTTTGCAGGTGTCAGCTGCTCAGGCAGGATGCTATTCTGAGAGCCCAATAATGTACCTGTGTGTTTCTGTGTTTGGATTGCTGTTGTGGCAGGTCTATGGGAGACTGGTACTTTATTCACTGTAGTATCCCACTCCACCTGACAGGGAATGCCAGTGCTGTGTTAACAGAGCTTAGCCCCCAGTTTGGCTATGTGGTTTCATCTCTCACATGTGTTGTACGTGTATGGGAAGGGGAGAGGGTTGTCTGTGTACATGAGGCAGCTGTAACATTGCCACATGACTCACAGATTCACCAACTGGACCTGAGAGTAGATCAACAGGTGACCTTTGCACATGCTACCATAGCATTGTGACTCCCATACTAAGTAACGACACATAGGGCCAATGGGGAACAAGGTACTCATGGTGACTATGTGAGGGTGTAGTGCTCCTGATTTGTTAGTGCTGGCATATATGACTGCTGCCTTGAGCAAATGTGAGGTAAGTCATATGCAATGTGTTACAGGCAAGCTACATGCAAACAGGACAAACAGTGACGTTCTGTCAAGTGACACATGGACATCAGTACAGTAAGCAATACAGATGTCACTAGGGATCTCCAGAGGCACTGTATATCTGCACTGCAGGTGGAATCAGTGTTTCAGGAACATAACAGGCAAACATGCATACAAACAAAGCTACAGTCAGCAGGCCTGTATGTAGACTATGCTACAACAAACAAGGTGTATGACTTCCAGTAGGTAACGGTGCATATATGCAGGCACTATAAGCCAGTACCCAGACATTCGCAGGTCAGACGGGCTGGGTCCAGCCACACCCCACACAAGTGTATAGACCACGTACCTTCATAATGTTGAATAACTGGCCTGATACCCAAGTGCTCATACCTGTAATAATACACATGTCAAATAACAGACACTGAGCCGTCACTCAGCAGTCCCAGACTTAGTATGATGTATGCTACCTGTCCTGGCACCACAGTATCCTTGACATGTATGGACACTCTTCCTCCTGTCATAGTTAGTTCTGTGTTTTGGTGCTGTCATGCATGGTATGAGGTGTGACCTTGTAGTGCTAGTGTGCTCTTGTGAGCCTTGAACCTGTTGTGTAGTACTGCACAGATATCAACATCCTGAAACATCGGCATTGCAGAGTTGTGTGTGGACAGCATGCAACTCGCAGTTGACATGGCCATCACTGAGTATCAATATGTACATTGTTGTATCCCCTGTGCTACCTATGTAGGTGGCCATCCCTTGACAGCCTCACCACCAGTATGCAAAGATGTGCAGACAGAACACTGTGGTAATTACTATGGGTGTACAAAACAATACAATGACATTCATACTGTAACTGCATCAGGCATGCTGTTATATACCCACAATGCTATCATTACACTGTACTGTTGTCAACATCATACTGTTACAATACATCTATGTACTCATCCTGTGCATCAGCACCATGTTAACCTGTTCCTGCACCAATTTTACAGATTGCAGGACGTGGCACAGTTTCATCATATGCACAGGGTGTGTACCTGGTATGCCTGAGTCTGCCACTGATACAACCAATTGACATGTCTGTGTGCGTGTGTTGGTGAGGGACAGCAGTACAAGATGGGGCAATGTTGATGCAGTGTGTGCATGTATGCGGTAGCCCTAGGTGTTATCACTTTGCATGTGTGTATGAATGCACACAGTCCCACCTCATGGCTGCCATATACAGGTGTCTGTGGACAGCCACAGACTGTACCTGCCATGTCATACAGATCACTGTCTGTGGCCACGGACATGGTACCTGTGCCTGGCAGGGGTGCTACGGACCATATCAGGTACTAAGCCAGACTGGGTACTGTCATCAGAAGCAGGTGGTTGGTGACTGGAGACAGGTCCCTGTTGGGACTGTCCAGCACCACATGCACGTGGTCTTCCTGGGGTGGTCTGATGACAGCACAGACCCAGCACTGCTGGGGCTGCTGCTGGCACTATGTGAGCGGCCGTGGGCCTGTTGTCGTCCGCGACAGCTGCCAGCTGCTGCTGTTGCTGGCATACGGCCACGTCGACAGCTCAACCGTCCACCATTGCCCTGGCTCATGGACATGTAGTTGTGGAACAGATCTAATGTGTCCCCCCAATGTCTGTTAATGACCTTGGTGAAGTTGCGGATGGCAGCCGCAACATCACACATACTGTCACTCATGGCTGTGTGACATGCTCTCAGCTCCCTCAGACCCTGTCTGGTGTACTGTTCCATACATGACTGTGCCTGCATTACAGCCCGAAACATAGCTGAGGTTGAAAGACCTCTGTGGGCACGTCTGACAGGGGCGGTACGCCCATGGATGCTCCCACGAGAACCCCTGGACGTCTGCCTGTGTGGTACCGTGTCAGGACCCTGGCCATGGCTGCTGTGTGGGGATGCATGTGCCACCGGTACCACATTACCCTGGTCAATGCCCACTGTATCCTGTCCATCACCTAGGGACATTGGTGACAAAGGATGTATTAGCAGGATGACTGTGCGCATTGATGGGGTCAACAGCTGTGTAGTGTCAATTGGCTGACCAATGACGGACCCTGGCACACCTACCTGTGCCATTACACAGGTATCATCATTATCACTATCCACAGCAGCTGATTCAGGTTCCCTGCTGCATGACACCAGAGCAGCACCAGAAGCTGTGGGAGTAAGACAGGAAACAGTTTACAATGTATACACAATGTCACCACTGATGCACATATGCGCACATGGGCACATGCACACATGGGCACATGCACACACCTCAGTATATGAGATATCAACCCACAGACACAAACACACCTGCAATCAAACACATAGCACTACTGCTTCAGCCTATTATTACTATTAGTATCAAGAGTATTGAAGGTAATGGTATTACACACTCACGAGCATGGATAGGCTGCCTTGCTGTTACACCAGAGGGACCTGCAGAAAAGAGACATTTATTGTCAGTGGGCACAACTGTGCCATTGATACTGTGGGCATGATACAGTTCACTAGTGCAACAGTTAGCTTCCGCAGGTGTACTGCAGATATTGAGGATATCACTCTTGCACAATAATTACCAAGATTACAGCTACAAAATGAGGACACACCTCACACATGCATAACCTAACAGTGTACAGAATGGTCAACTATACACATGGCATGTTACCTGCACACTCTGTGTCCTTGCTGCTGTGTGGCTCCAGCCTCCATCATTACACATGTATGCTGCTGCTGTTGCTGTTGTGCTGGAGCCACAGCACTTAGGAGTAGTCCCTCCAGTCTGGTGAGGGGGGATGTCTAACCACCCCACCACCTGTGGCAAGCTGCTGCCTGTGGATATCTGATGCATGATGACGGACATTTCTAATTAAATCACTGCAGTGATGGCGTACCAGCTCATATGTCCGGTTATGTGTGCCTATGTCATTTACCCGACGGACCAGGTCTTACCACAGTGCAGCCCTCTCCTGCTGGTTCTGGCTGGTGCGGGAAAAGAGTACAGCGAAATCCTGCACCAGGCTCTGGTGTATCTCCTCCTCCTTTGCAGCGGAGTAGACTGGATTCCGCTGGTGAACCATAGCCCTGAAAAGGAGAAGGAAAATATGTCAGCAATATCTGTCAGCAAACTATGGCACACATAATACACATAATACTCGACTGCAGTGATATAACTTAAGCACCATATAAAACATCTGTCTGTCTACTGGGGGATACACATGTAAATGACCAGATATCAGTGCTCATCCGACACCTGTGCAAAAGTACCTGGCACACTCCATACAACAGACTAGTATACTGCAGCAGTCAACACACTGTTTCAGGTGCAATGCACAACCTCACACTGGGGGTTTGTATCAAGGTACTGTATGGGGAACATTATCAGCCCATGCACTGCACATAATGCACGTTACATATTTCACTGGTAATGCACACTACTCTTACTTGCCATAACCCTACCTACACCACAGTGACATACAGGGTAACACAGCACAACATATGGCAATGTAGCATGTGTTGATCGCAATACCTCACACACCTGTCATTGGCCTCACACCAAGGACACACACTACCATGACAAACAGGCAGTCATGGTGAGCAATCACACCAGTACACAACATGCACCCAGTCACTAGCACACTCATTCCACCTCACATATTCCATTTGCAATGTGTTCATGGGTGTGCATTGTGTCTTAGGTAGGTAGTGTGCTTTTGGCCCTGGGCCTACAGCAGCATACTGTTATGCTACCCTGCCCCTTGTGACATGTGTTATGATCGTACCTGCTCCTTACAAACAGTTACACAGGGCGACTCATATGGTATATTACCTATCTGCATAACATTCAGCAGGGCTATGTCTGACATCTACTCATGGGGAGCCTTGCTTCTTAATTCTGTGTAGTCTACTACAGGGTATGTCGTATTTGAGGGTAGGGTCCTGTACCTCCACCATGTGCTCTATACTGCAGTGACAAGGACCACAGACATGGTTAATTTGTGTTGTGGATGTTGGAGGTGTTACCATGGTTGTTAGACAACTTTCATGGGTGTGACCGAACTATGTATATCCAGCAGTGGTAACCTCTATGTAGGTAGTCTGTGTCCGCTCTGTGGTGTTTGAGTGCATTGACACAGTTACGTGCATATGTCTGTGTCCTTCTCCATATCTGTAGCTGTCATGGGAGGTACATACTGTGTAGGACATTGTGGGGTGTGGAGGGGTACAGTGACCTACATGTCCATAGCTGACACACCATGTCCGCTGACACATTCCTTGTACAGGTATTACAGGACTTGTGTGCCACTGTGTATATCAATGTGGAGCCTATTGTACACTTGTTGCCCCTTTTCCCCCTGACACATTCAGTGGTGGGCAGGCATGCACATATGTGGTGGTTACTGGTGTCAGTGTTTTTGAATGAGGTATGGTACTCCAGTATCCACACTGGTGTTCACTCCATGCCTTTGACACCAGGCACCTGTTGCAAGACATCTGCACACATGTGCCCCACACAGTCTATATATATATATATATATATATATATATATATATATATATATATGTTTGTATATATGTATATAAAATATGTATATATAGATGTAGATATATACATATAGATGTGGGGAGACAGGGGGAGAGAGTGAGAGAGAGACACAGGGAGAGTGAGAGTGTGAGGGGTGGGACAGAGAGAGAGAGATAGTCATATACAGACATATCTGTTGTCAGTCAGATCTATCTGTATATGTATATGTCTCTACAGATATCTATATATGTATGTGTGTATTACATATATCTGTACGTACATATTCTACCAATCTCGATGTCTGTGCAGTAAGTGAGAACCTGGATCAAGGCTCCTGAGAGCACACCAGCGGTACCAGGCTATACCCTGTATCATGCTTTTTGGCCACAGGACTCGGGGAAAAAACAAAAAGGGAGGGGGTGTGTCCATATTCATGAAGGACACCCACACCTCCAGGTTGGTGGCAACACATGAAGCATCACAGGCCATCCAGGTGCAGATAACCATAGGCAAACCTGCTATACAACTGGTAGCATGTTACAGACCACCCTCCCAATCTCAGGAACCACAGACAGCCTTCCTGAAGACATTGGAGGATATGAATGTCCCACCACACACCATCATATTGGGAGACTTCGACTACCCTAACATACACTGGGTGCATTATTCTACCCCAAACACCCTAGCCCAATGGTTCCCGGAATTCACTAAGTCAAATGCAATGGCACTGCTAGACACCTCTCCCACAACAGGAGATAATATACTAGACCTGATCATCACAAACATGGGGACAATGTGCTACACACCGGAAGTATACCCCTCACTAGTCACATCTGACCACAGAGTAATCCCCCTGGATATACATATCCCACCTCCCCCACAACATAAAAGACTACAGTGGGAAACCTCTCACATGCTGACTTTACACTTCTTATAACTGAGCTGGTATCCTTAATGCCCACTGGGCCAGTGGAAACCACTTCCCACAATGCAGACACCTTCACATATGCTTTCTATGGACATCTCAAAGAATGCATGGATCATGCAATCACAAATAAAACCATGACCCTCTCCACCAAAGGCAGGCATCCTGTCTGGTGGACCCCAGCATTGAACAAATTGTATAACAACAGAAGGTAGCTACTGCATGGCAGAGCATAATTTCATAGAGCTATGGCATCTCTGATCAGCAGTAGTAGAAAGATATGTTTTGTCGTACAAACATGCAAGGCCAACAATGAGGGGGACATCGCTATGGACACTACAGATAACCACAAGGCCTTCTTCTGCTATGTTACACACCTGGGTGGGAACCCTCAGATATGTTCACAGATAGTTCACAGTGACAAATGCTACACTGAACACACAGATAATGCCAACATTCTAGCAGACAGGTTCAGTGCAGATATCACCCCTCCCTCACCCACACATGAGGGATTACTTATCCCAGCTGACTGTAAACTCCCTGTCATCTCAGATGTCCAGCTGGGAACCACCCTCAGCAAAGATGTAAACACAGCATCAATGGGACCCGATGGTATTGCAGGTTGCATGCTATGTGAACTCCAAGAGGAGCTACACATGCACATTAATTGCTATTCAACCATAGCCTTACTACAGCATATGTAACTGGACACTAGCATACAGCAACAGTAGTCCCACTCCACACAGGAGGCACCTCTACAGACCCTGGTAACTACCGCCCCATAAGCTTAATCAGCCTGGTCTGCAACGCTATGGAAAGGATCATTATGGAACTCATACACAGAGACATTGGGGACTTAGACACTTGATCCCACCCGGTTTGGCTTTGTAGAGGGCAGATCCTGCCTTATGAACCTGGTTGACCTTTTCAAATCAGTCACTAGAGCCATTGACGAGGGCACAGTGGTCCATACAGCCTACCTGGACTTGCCTATGGCTTTCGACACAATACCGCACTCTGGCATCATAGACATGATCAACAGCTGAAATGTAAATCCATATGTCACAGGATGGGTTGCAAACCGGCTAACGGATAGAAACTCTACAGTCAAACTCACTGGTGCTATGTCAGACTCAGAGCCAGTCACAAGTGGTGTCCCACAGGGCTCTGTCCTGGGAGCGCTCATGTTCGGCATATAATTCTCAGATGTGGAAACAGACATGGGAGGGTAGTGGCTGACAATGTTCAAAGATGACTGCATACTAGGCGCCATAGTTGATACACCAGCTGACACATACATCCTACTGACAGGCCTCATGGACACCGACAACTGGTGCCGGAGTCATGGACTTATGCCACGTAATGTATACTCATACCCTTTTGGACGGACAAGGTACCCACATATTATCACATGGACAGTAACCCACTGAGTACAGACAAAGTAATCGGTGACCTGGTGACACTGATCGATGCTGACCTTTCATTTGACACCCACGTTGCCAAAGTGGTTGGATAGACTTCCTACCTTGCCCACCTTATCATGAAGGGATTCACATCCAGATCAAAAGGGGTCATTGTACCTCTATACTCCTCCCTTATCAGGCCCATGACTGTGTACTATGCCCCATTTGGTATGTACCTCATCTGGCACTTGCAACGGCTAGGAGAACCCCATAAGTACATCACCAGGAGGATCAAGGGTCTCCAACAACTTTCATATGCTGCCAGACTAACATAACTCATGCTCTATTCCATAGCATACTGCCTACGTAGGGGTGATCTGTGCCTGATGTAGTAGGCCATGTACAATCAGGTATTGATGGACATGTTCCACCTCATACAATCCAAATCCATCAGAACCACAACAGCTACGGATTTAAACCTCAGCACACATATGAATAGGACCTACTGTAGGGACAGATCCATCACTAAGAGGCTTCCCATACTGTGGAACAGGATACCAGTTCATGTTAGGCAGAGACCTTCACTGACACTCTTCATGTGCATTCTTGACGAGTGGATGGGAGATCATAGGTTTACAGCAGGGGTCATCTCTGTGTTACTACTAGACAGAGGCACAGTAAACTAATGCTATTATATAGGGGGGGTCTTCACTGTGTCACTACTATACAGAGGCACAGGTTTATAAATCTATTCTATACACTGTCTGCAGATAGCCTAGTACTAAACTATGACACTGTGAAACTATATATGTCTATGTATTTCTACATCCCTCTCCATGTATACACATATGCATATTATATATAAATATATACATACATATCTCGATATACATACGTATACACGTTTTATATATATATATATATATATATATATATATATATATATATATATATATATATATATATATACTCCTTTTTAGTTCCACATATGTATACACAGAGTAACGTACTGCTGAACATCCATTACTGTACAACCTACTTGTACATTGCACTACAACCTACATTGCTATGTGCACAAAGCTACCATCACATACATATGTATGTGGAGCCTTCAGTGACAGTTTCAGTATGTCCCCGTCCCTATGCACATCTTCATATACATAGATACAGATCAATAACACATCTGGGGGGTTCACAGTATGTAGACTATTATAGTAGTACTTTACATTACCTGTGTTTGTTGCAGCTGTTTGCGTAGGCTTGCAGTTACTTGGCCTGCTGTCAGCCTCTGTTTTGTTGTTAAAGGTTTTTTTTTTTTTCTCTTTCTTTCTCTCTCTCTCTCTACCTCCAGCAGGTGCAATGAAAGTATTGCATGTGTGGACTGGGAGTACAGGATGCTTTTGTAGGTATCTGCACGTCCATGTGATGGCCTCTGCACCAATTGTTAGCCAGCATTTACTAATTGCATGCAGCCTGTTGTGTAGTGATTGCAGTTCTCACTGTGATTACAGGACTGTGCTATAAAAAGGTCTGTTAGGTAGGCGTAGCCCTTTCAGATTATCAGGGTGGGGACCATGCTGGTTTGCTGTGGACACTGTTCTGTGAGTGTAAGGGTTGGTATGTCTCTCATATTTCAGGCTGTGTTGTAGACACTGCAATGCATGTTGTTATGTAAGCTGAGTATTCCTTCCTCCAGTGTCCTCTTCTCCGTGTGTATGTAAACTGACACCTACAACTAGTAATACTGTGTATATGGGTGTGTGCGCTTTCCTGTGGAGATTGTGGTGTAACTGGTATATAGCAGTGGCTCTTGCAATCTGTTGCTATGGCTTCAATATTTGGCCTTTACATTCACTCCTTGTATGCCTGCAAGGTGTCTTTCCTGTAATGTGTTGCTATGGCTTTCCTATTTTCCATTTACATTCACAGCTTGTAATGCTTGCTAAATCTGTTTGGGCAGCAATTCCCTATGTGTTTCTTGTGGTAGGGTGTTACTGCATGCAGTGTGGTCTGGCCATGGTGTGGGCCTTGACACTTACAAGGGTATTTGATCATGCTGCTGAGCAGGCCTCAGATACTCTCCGGAGCATCTTTTATCAGCCTCATGGAATGGTACATAGCAGTGGGTTACTCCAATGACATATTCTGATATTCTGCAGTTGTGACTGTGGGTTATTTCAAGCATATGTATTAGTACACCATTTGTGACGTGCAGGTGGTGCATACCTTCAGTCAGTCATAGTTACCACTGCATGTGTAGTTACACCTTTCTGCCTACTGTTAGTACATTTGACAGGGTGTCAGTGGGGCACAGTTGACATTTGTTTTCACATTAGGGACATCCCTGTAACTCAGTCACAGCTGCTATGTCTGATCTCTTAACTATTCAACTATGGCAGCGTTTATCCTGCTCTGAGTATGTGTGTGGCTTGCCAAATGCTAGTGACATTATTACCTAGTAGCTACCAGCTAGCATGACTGTTTCTCAGCACACAGTACTATTTTACAAATCCACTAGTTTTGACAGTAAATATACATGACATGCTTTGTGTACTACACTTGCTGTATTCCCTTTACATTAATTCCTACTATTTTATGATATATTTCTTTCAGCACAATATTCTTGTATAGCAGTCATGGCTTAGTGGTAAGTCATGCAGACTAGTGTTTCCAAGGTCCTGGGTTCGAGACTGAGGGAGGTATTTTATTTTGCTGCTGAGAATACTACAGGCCTTGTCATTCAAAGTGACTAAGGCACTTTTAAGCAGTTGTAAGCGGGTTAGCGCTGGTTTGCATGGAGCTCACGCATGCGCACTACCGCTTAGCTTTGTGCACACACACACTTAGCTAAGCGCACAGAAGCGCACACCCGCTTACTACTGCTTAAAAGTGCTTACTCTCGCGCACACCCACGCTATTTTCTTTTAAAGAAAAGAAAATGGGGAGATAGGAAAGTGGTGAAAAAGGGGACACAAAGAGGGTAGGACAGTAGGAAAACAAACTCGGGTTTTGCAGGAGGGATGTAGGAAAGGCCCATAGCTGCTCATTTCTTCGTCAGCAACAGCTGTGCATATGTTTGTAATTTGGTGTGAAATTTGAAACCTTCCACCCTTGAGAGAGGTGTGAGGACAACAATAATATTTGTTGTACAGCCGATTGTAATTGCCAGTTTACATGCCCAGCAGATATATTGTGCAAAATGGGCAGCTATGTATGGGGCGTAATTGTTTTGTGGGTACAGAGTGCTCTTTTTTTTTTTTTTTTTCAGGTGAGAGTGGTATGTCAGGTACAGGAAGTCGGTATAGCTGGGGAGGTAGGTAGGGGAGGTTAACAGACAAGACAAACAAGACGCATACAGGGGTGGTGTATGACACATGTGGGGGGGTTACACAATTGATGGGGATGGATGTTTGGATATCTCGAGCCCATGAGCTCGCAGATGGCAACAGTGGAACTGAGATCCCCACCCATGGGCAGTTGCCACTGTGCCTTCACTGCCCAGGACGGGGCTGTGCTGGGGGCTGTGTAGGCCGGGCAGCAGGCACGTCCGTGAGTTGTGCCACCCGTGCCTCAAGCTGGTGTAGGGGCCCAAGCACAGTGTGCCGAATCTCCCTACGCACCACAGTCCAGACACTACGGAGGGTGAGTGGATGTTCTCCTCCGGCCACGCTTGCAGAGGGGGGAAGAGCCCCATCCCCTGCAGTGCTTCCACCTGCAGGTGGCACAGGGCCACTGGAGGAGGGTCCGGCCTGGGCACTACTGCCAGGTGCACTCGCCAGCTGAGGTGGGAGTGGTGGGTCCGCTGGAACCTGCCTTCCCTGTTGTCCTATGTTTTGCATTATTTAGTGACAGTTTGGGTTAGTAACGTGCAATACCATTCACAATTAGTTGTAACAGCATGCATTAGTATTCCCATTAACCAAACACCCATAAATTCAAGCCATTGAACAGCATGCATGACACATGCATAATTTGAACAACAATACACAATCCAACAACATGCAGGGTTGATTGATGGCAACAGGCCATCAGGTTTGGATGTATGAACAGGGCACATGCATCAACATACATGCAAATATGTATGAACCAACAGGACAAATGTCCAGGGGTGTTAATTGTGGATACACATACCCATTTCATGTGGAATGGATTATTTGTGGTTATAGGGTAGGGTGAAGAAATATTTCATTAACAACTTCAAATACCTATACATATGCTGTACATTTCTACTAGCTGCAGATATATACACACTACAGGTCTAACTACAGTTTCTTATGTGACAACTTATTCAGGTTGGTGATAGGAATGTTACTGCTACATCAATATACATTTCATATTTATTCATACACATTCATATCTGGCTCTGTTCAGCCACATCATCCTGCTACATTTGCTTTATATGGCTATAGACAACTGTGGATGTTTAAACAAAAACCAAAGAAAACCAACAACTAAACTATAAAATGAAAATACTACCAGGCAGAAACAAGCTGGTAAAAATGGCACGGACTGTTTATTAAAGTAAGCACTTTCAGCTGCAATAATACACAGTCTTCATCAGACAAAGTACAAAACCGTGACATCACACAATACTTAAATACTTAAATAAAATTATTCCTCAATTAACTAATAAATTACTTAACCAATTAGCTAATAAAAATCCAGTTAATTAAACCTGTACAACATTAATATTAAATGTGCATATTTTGATATATAAAAAGCACAGTTTATAAATGGTAGTGATAAGTAGCTATTATATAATCTATTGTAAAAGATATCAACTACCAAGAAACTGCACTACAAATAAAGGTAAAAATAAAAATAAAAACTTGTCACAAACCATCAAACTAAAAATAGAACATTGAAACAATTGTGCAGACAAAGAAAATATATATATATATATATATATATATATATATATATATATATATATATCATTAAATCAGTCCTGATCAAGTGAGGGCAGTCACTTAAATATTGCCGGTTTAAATTCAGCTTGATTTATGCATGTTACATTAAATTATAAATACATTTTATATATAAAGACAATTCAATATAACATAGCACATGAACTGATTATTTACTAAACCTAGAAATCAAGCCTCACTACCTAATTATTTATCTACATAAAGCTTTTAGTTTTAAAACACACTTAATGGAAGCAACATTATTCAGCCCTGGAGGTATCTGTGCAGATGTTCTAATTTGCCAGAACAACTCCTGCTCTTCTAAATAGAGCTGCCACGGACCCCCTCTAATATCAGTGTTGACCTGATGGACAACAGTAAACAGAAAACAATGTTCTGGATATTCAAAAATATGCCTAGCAAGTGCATTGGTCAAATCCTTCCTTCCTATGGCATACAAATGCTCATAAATTTGTTTTCTTAACTTCCTCTCAGTTTTGCCGATGTAAAAAGATGGGCATTTCTCACATATAGCAACATAAACAACTCCACATGATTCACTGTTGTAATTTCCATTAATGGGAATGTTTAACTTGTTAATATTGATTTTGTTACCAGATGCAACATGTTTACATTGAGGACACATTCCACATTTTCGCATACCAGCTACTTTTTGTTGTGGATGTTTGGTATTTCATACAACCATACTATCTGCATATTGCAAACTCAGAGCAACATATCCAGATTTTGGGACACACATTCCAGCTTCAGTATTTTTTCAACACATGTTGCTGTTTGGTTCTGCCTGTCACATTCATTTCATTCTGTACTGACTGCAGTATACTTTATTCAGGAGTTATTACTACTTTATTGGTAGATTCATACCTCTTTCTCACACTCTCTCACTTGTTTTATTTTTACAATTCAGGATGGTACTTAATTCTAGGCTTTATTGACATGTTTTACTTTTAGTTATAACAATCCTTTCCAACAGTCTCACTTGTGTCATGTTTCAGAATTTAAACAGGGATATATTTCACACATGTTTTACTCAGCTTCTGTAGCTGTACTTTTCAGTCTGCTGCAGGTTATGTACTATTATATTACAGGTGGGACATCTTTATTTCAGACTTGTTTCATTTTTATTTTTGGATTACAGGCTGCATCACACTTTTGTAATCAAACAATACTTGCAAACTCTCTTACACTGTTATTTGCACATTTTATTAATAAGTGACTACACTGCACCCTTTTGCAAGCTGTCATACTTATATTTTTTTACAGTTACAGGGAGAGAATTACTGACCTGCCTGGTGGCGCAACCGCACCAGCCTATCGGCATAGGCTCGACAGTTCGCAGAACAGACACCTGCAGCTGCAATATAAATGAAGTAATATTGTAATACACATCTCCATAATATCAGCTAGGTTACTTTCTTACATAAATAATTACATGTAACTTACTCAGTAGTGGGGCGTTGGGCATTTGCCGGGCCTCCTGGATCCAATGGTTCAGTTGGTCCTGCTTCCATCTCTTCAGGTCCGCATGGTGGTGACGGACCTGTTCACCAGTCCTTGGTATTCCTGTGGCACTGGTGAGATCATGTGCCAACTGCTCCCATGCCCCAGCCCTATATGCTCCCCACAGTACCTGGCCCTGCATGAGTTGGGCCTCATGATCATGGACGAGGAGCCAAACCATATATTTGGACTCCTCAACGCCCCCACCTCTGTGCTTGGAAGCAACTACCCTCTCCTACACCTGCCATCCTGACTGCAAGTCGGTTCCACAATCGGTTATGCTGTGTATTCCCGCCTATGGGGCTTATATATGCAGTTTTTCCTGCACTTATCTGTGATTGGCCATTTTGGAATTGTATCAGCTTCACAAAACCTGCTTTGTCATGCTCCTCTTTCCATTTATTCCTATATATATGCTATTACTGCATTTCTAAGAGCAGCTGTCATGGCTTAGAGGTTCAGTACTTTGACTATGGTGCATGGTATCCTGAGTTCGAGCCTGGCCATTGCTTTTTATATTTTATGACTGTCTACACAGGCTAGGAGGTGTGTCTGTGTAAAGGTAGTTTTGATACAGCTTGCTCAACGTTGCCCGCCGGTTAGCTTGTTGGCGCGGTGCGCAGCTCCGCGCAAATGGGTCACGCTGGTTTACACGTCGTTTGGCTGTCAGCACGTATATTACACTCAGGTCAGCTACGGGCACACAGTTTCAGCGTGTTAGAACTCTGCTCAACCCCGGGCACTCATTTTACACCTGTTAAACCACTGCTCACCTACAGGCAGATATACTCAACTTGTTAGAGTGTAGCTCAACTATAGGCACATCTGACATCTTTTTTATTTTTTATTATCTCACATTTCTTCAAAATACATGGCCCATTTCATTACATTTTACATAAAATATAATTTTATATATGTACATATATGTCAGGGAATTGTTTCATGCTTATTTTACTAAAAATAAAAATTGATGTTGTGGGGGCTCGAACCATGACTGCCTCCTCTTCAGCCAATGTCTCTACCGCTACACTATTGCTTCTTGGCTTACTTTGCATATTTAGTTCTTATATGCTTTTCCACTGACTGCTAACTGTAGCTACGCGTCAGGCATGCCCCGCAAACGTGCGCACTCATGGGCAAACATCTTTACAACTTATAAAAAATATATATAAGATGCTCATTTATACATTTTATGTTCATAGTCTGTGGGGGCATGTGTTGTGTTTATTCACATTTAAACGGACTCTGTCATGGGGGTTTACTTTCGGGACTTTTACTCTTCTGGGGGCGTGTCCGTTTGCAGGGCTCGCCCTACGGACACGCCCCTACTGTCTTACACGGACCGTGTAAACCTTAGGTGTGATTCAGCATGCCCTCATGCATATGCATGGCATACTGACATCACACCGTTTAACTGCAGCCTCCGTGTAAGCATTGTAACTCTTACACAGAGGCTTCGTGAATCCTGCCCATTGCTTCCCTAGTATCTGGTTAACCCTGCCAGGTTATAATACATATAAAAAAAAAAAAGTCATCAATGGCCCTTAAAACACACACAGTATTAGTATCTGGTTGACCCTGCCAGAAAAATAAAGTATCTGGTTGGTCCTATCAGGAAAAAAAAAGTACTTACCTCGAAAACTAATATGATGATCGGCCCATGTTTCTCCACTCTCTTTCTCTCTCCCTCACAACTAAAGCTTGGGAAGAGAACGCAAGAGTAACAGGACTAATCAGCAGCCACTTCACGTATACAGATTACGTGACAGACTGCTGACTTTACAGTCCTGTTAGGTTCCTGTTTCTTGCAGTTAAACTGCAATGACTTCTGGGTATCTACATAGATGCCTTCAGTCTGCGTAATCTGGACTATTTTTAAAATAGTCCTGAGAGGAAAAAAAAGATTTTTTTTTTATTATTAATGAAGCCAAACTTCAGGGCTCATGTGCACTGCCCTAAGTTCCACTTAGAAATGGATTACTTTACTTTGTACAGTAGTAGCAGTTCAAACTGCTATTACTGGGTAAATTAAAGAATTAAAGTGTTTCTTTTATTTTTTTGTGTGTGGAGAAAGTTGGGGGGGGGGCTGCAGCCTGGCAGTCCTATGCCACGATCTGCCACTGATGTGATGTACCTGTGGGATTGAAAGACAGACATTTTTGCCTTTTTGGGCAATGCCTGCCAGATGGAGGACACAACGCTAAAAAGGAAGACATGTCCTCCTTTTACAGACATCTGGTAACCCTAACAATGGTAAGACCTTACCTTCCTTCCCTAAAGCACATTCTACTAGGGCAATGGCTTCCTCAGGGGCATTCCACAAAGGAATAGACTGCAGGTCTATTTTGCAGGTGGAAACTTGGTCCTCTGTACACACCTTTAGCAAACACTACAAAATCAATGCTTTCTCCAGGTCCAGAGCAGCCTTCACTCAGTCATTTCTGTCCAGGCTGCTGGACAACTCTTCTTCTCTATAGCCAACCACCCTTCTTTCCTCCATCAACTCTGTGAATAATGCATGTCAGGAATAGTGCAACACTGATATAAGGCAGGACATATTACAGTTGTGTAAGAACTTACCACAACAGTAGATATCCTACTCATCACTATTGGCAGTGTTCCATACCACCCTCCATCATCTCTTCACTTTCTCACCTCAACCTTCATGTTCCTCTCCCTCTTTGCTCTCTTATATAGAAATGGGGGAGTTTTCTTACCTATTTGAGCTACACCCCTCCTAGCTGACCAGTATCCACTCTCAGTAGTCTTTAAGCTGTTGGCTTGGTGATAGTCTGAGAATCCATGCTCATACTTCTGTCTGTGTTCCCCAATGCATACAAGCTGAAGTCATGCTTCGGACACATGTCCTAGGGAAGGTAAATCTTTGGTACCTCAGCTGGACATCAGCGGTGACAACCCATATGACAAGAATGCTGCAACAGTGATCAGTAGGACATCTACTGTTATGGTAAGTTCTTACACAACTGTATCATCTAGGTTTGATTTTGGGATAAAATAAATGACTTTTCTATTTATAAAGTTAATAATAGGGCCTTAAAAAAAGATGAGTAAATCCTTCCCCAGACAATATTAGAACTTAGCTGAAGCTGTGGTACAGTGATAGTAATGACTGCAAAATAATGTGATTACTCCTGCAGACCTGTGTTCAAAACACATCTCTGGCTGTATGACATATCTGAAGCAATATACTGGTAAGAGTGTGTGGCACACTGTGTTTGGTTGGGTGGGCAGGTATAATAGTTAAGGTGTTTACTTCACAGATATAAGGTACAGTGTGTGAATTTCACCTGTGGTCACTGTCTGGTTATTGGATAGGTATATAATAGTCTACAGACTGATTGCTTAATATTTACTTATGAACTTAATTTATTAATAGACTTGGATTGTGCAATATAATCTAAACATTTTGAATTTTGGGGCTGGAGTGGTTGGCATAATGGTAAGGTGCTCATATTACAGACAAAAAGTACAAGGCTTGATTCTCACTAATGAAGAAAATTGTCTAGGCTCAAAATGACCTACAAGGGCAGCTAGCCTAGTACTCACCTATAAAACATTCTGTTTTTATGCCAGTAACATTTAAGCAATGCAAAAACTGTATAACTAAACACAACAATACCACATACGTCCTATTCAACAAATATATGACTAAAGTATATACAATAAAATCATATTCTACTTCATATTCTAATTCTCTGGCTTTGTCCCTGCACAAACCCTGATTGATTTTTCACTTTACCCATTCTCCCTTTTACTTCACTTCTCCAGTCTACTATATTGCTCAAACCTTTCAATGTCCTTTTTGCTGTACTATGTTTCCTACCTGTACTAAAAAAAAAAAAAAAAAAAAAAACTTTTTATAACTTTTTAAAAATGTATTACTCTTTGTGTTTTTTTCCCTGTCAAATATTGTTTATTCTTCTGTATTTGATCTTAGTTCCTTCCCCTGTAAATAACTCGGCACACAATATTTTTGTTTTTCTTTTTTTTCTTTCACAAATATTGTTATTATCTCTACTTGATAATAGCTTATTTTTTATATTAATATTGTATAATAAGTTTTCTGTCTATGCTTGGAGCTTTTCTCCCCGGGCCTCTACTGAAAATGGACATGTATCCAGTTAGACTAGCCCGGTCAACAAATGTAAATAAATAAATAAAATAAATAAATAATAGTTAATTCTGTGAGGACATAATACCAGTTGTCAAGGAAGAAAACGTTATTGCTAAGGAATGCATTAATTCAACCATACTTTATGCAATGAATCAAACTAAAATCCTTTTAATGCTTTATAGAAGAAATGCTTTTCATCACATATAGGTGGGAGATAGCATTTGAGCTATACCTCCACTAAATAAAGAATGCAGCACCTGTTGGTATTCTGTTATCCTAAACAGTAATATGTCCTATACAGGCATGCACTCAGAAGTCAAAAATTACACTTTCTTCCCATGAAAGCTTCAAGAAACATAACTCATCATGTTTTAACACATGCTCAGTCCTCTATAAATCCAAATTTGTCCAGTTTTGTACATTGGATCTTGCTCTGTTAGGCATTACTTTATTTTGCATTTTGTCTTGAGAGGAAAAAATATATATTCTATCTGCCAGCACAAAAATGTATATCATTAGTGGAAAAGTACTGGAAAACATTTACATTTATGCAGTATTGGTAACTTAAAACCAAATTTTCATTCACTTTTAAACATGTTTTCCTAATAGAAACACTTTCAGCTATATATGTGTTATGCAGTTGAAAGCAGTTATACAAAAGAAAAAAATATGTACAATGGATATAAAACATTACACACCCCTGTTAAAATGCCAGCCCCCGGATTCACGAATCCTCCGTGTAAGACTAAATAAGTCTTACACGGAGGCTGCAGTTGAATGGTATGACGTCAGCATGTCATGAATATTCATGAGGGCACGCTGACCCAACTGCAAGTCTAACACGGACTGTGCAGGAAAGCAGGGGGCATGTCTGACTGCTGAGCAGTCTAAATGTCCACGCCCCTGCAAGAGTCTGAAATGCAAAATGTAAACACACAAGAGCGAGTCTGCTCAAATGTCCATGTACCCAACACCACACTCCCTGACATTGTAAACCCCCAGCACAGTTATAAAAAGTAAAACATTAATTTTATTTTTTCTAATTCTCGAAATAGCTGCCCGTATTTGCGCGTGTGTGCGCGGGTGTGCCCATTGCTTAGCTGCAGTTAGCAATCCTGACATGGAAGAGCATAAGAAGGAATGTTTATGCAAATTACACCAAATAGCAATAGCATAATGGTAGAGCGTTCTCAGAGGAGGCATTCACAGTTCGAGTCCCACCACTCCCCTTCCTGTTTATGTTTTAAATTAGTTATATGAAATAATACCAGACATATATGATTAAAATTTTACTAAAAAGCAGTGAAATGGCCTATGTATTAGTGAACAAAATATATATTTATAAAGGATCCTGATATATAATTGCCCGCAGTTAAGCAGTGCTTTACCCAGCGCAATAGAGTTGCCCATATCTAAATAGCGCTTTACCCAGCGCAATGTAGTTGCCCATAGCTAAATAGCGCTTTACCGAGCGCAATGTAGATGCCCATAGCTAAATAGCGCTTTACCCAGCGCAATCGGTTTGCACGGAGGTGTGCACTGCACCAACCAGCGCACTGTAGGGCAACGTGGAGCAACGTAGAGCAAAATTGCTTAAACACAGCCACACCCCTAGCCTGTCTGGACACTAGTAAAATAAAATGCAATGACAAGGTTCGAACGCAGGACTCTGTGCACCATAATCAAAGTACTGAACCACTAAGCCATGACAGCTTAGGATAAACAGCCGCTGTTGACATACATATACTTATAAATGGTAGATTAAACATTACTAAGCAGTTTGCAGTCAGCCGAGAATTTTCAAAAATGGCCAATCACAAAACAGTGCGGGAAATGCGGCTTATTTAAGCCCCATAGGCAGGAATACTCACCATAACTGACTGTAGCTCACATCTGCAGTTAGAATGGCTGGTGCTGGAGAGGGTACACGCTTCCAAGCGCAACGTTGGGGCATCGAGGAGTCAAAATACATGGTTTGGCAACTTGTCCACCGTCATGAGACAAGACTCCTGCAGGTCCAATTCCAAGGTGCAGAGTACAAGGCAGAGACTTGGAACTGGTTAGCTCATGACCTCACCAGTGTCACAGGCGTTCCTCAGACTGGTGAGCAGGTCCATCATCACTATGCAGACCTGAAGAGATGGAAGCAGGACCTACTGAACCAATGGATACAGGAGGCCTGTGGGATGCAAGATGCCCCACAACTGAGTAGGTAGCCATGGAATGCAGTATGTAAGAAATGATAATTGATTCTGTATAATGGATAGGTATGTCTCAATATCCCTTCATTTATTTCACAGCTGCAGGTGACCGTGTTGTGAATCAGCAAGCCTATGCAGATAGGCTGCTAAGGCTGTGCCACCAGGCAGGTTAGTGATTATTCTGCATGTATTGTTATATAAAATAGGGGAGAGAGCCTGAAGGAAAGTGTTGTAGTCCAATAATACAGCCATAAAATGCACTGTTATATGAAATAAGTCAGAGAGCCAGACAAAGAGCATAGTAACCCATTAAGAAAGGTAAAATATATCTGGAATAATATCTCTGCAGGTACTGTCATATAAAATAAGTGAGTGAGCCTGAAAAAGAGAGAGTGTTCTAACCTATTAATAAAGGTATAATATGTCTTGAATATGTCTTCCATATGCACTGTAATATCAAATAAAGGAGCGAGCCTGTGGAAAAGTGTGTAATGTAATTAATAAAGGTATAAAACCTGGAGTGTGTCTGTGTCACTTACTTTGAAATGTTGTTGCACGCTTGCATTATACAAATAGTACTGTTTTAATAAGTGCTGGCAACACACAGTTGGGCAGTTCCATCTAAAGTGGGTGATGGAAGTGCTAGTAGCTGTGAAGCATATATACAGTCCTCAACAGTCAGTTACTGGCTGGCATGCATAAGTAAATCTGGCACACGAGTAGCTTGTTAATTTGTTCCCCAGAAATGTGAGTGTGCTACAAGAAATGCAGGGTTCTGTAAAAATTGAACTGAAAATGTCATGTGAACACATCCAGATATGTAGATGAAGAAATATAAATACAACAATAAATATGTAGCAGTAACATCTGCATCCTGGACAGTTAGTATGTCAGATATAGGTCAGGTATATAATGAGCTAGCCAAACCCATTACACAACCTAATGCATGTTGCCAAGTGTAATAATACATGTAGGGGATATACACCTGCAGTCAATAGGAATGTAGTGTAGACTAAAAGTACTTATAAGATGTTAATTGAGGTTTCTTTCTACATCCTACTGTATGTGCATAAACAATGAAATTCCACAACTCAATGGGTATGTGCAATCTCAAAATATTTTTTGGGACATAAGTCCTATTGTTCTATAAATATCTGCATTCACTTTGATGCATGTGCCCTGTTCAAACACCACAATCATGGTGGCCTGTTGCCACCAATCATCCCTGCATGCTGCTGGAATGTCCACTGTCGTTCAATTTATGCATGTGTTATGCTTGCTGTTCAACTGTTGGAACCTCGGTGTGTTGGGTTATGGGAATATTACTGCATGCTGTTACAACTAATTTGGAATGCTGTTGTTTATGTTGTAATTAAACACACCTAATCACAGAATGTATGGGAAGGCTGGTACCAGCGGACCCACCTGTCCCTCCTCAGCTGGCGAGTGCACCTGGCACCAGCAGGTCCGGTGCCCAGCCCGGGCTCCCCTCCTCCATTGGTCCTGTGCCACCCTTCAGTGGAAGCACTGCAGGGGATGGGGCTTGTCACCCCCGTGCAATCGTGGGCAGAGAAGGGCCACCTGTCATCCTTCGAAGGGTCCGGGTTGTGGTGCATAGGGAGATCCAGCATTCAGTCATCCTACACAGCCCCAGCACAGCCACCCTCGGGGCTGTGAAGGTGCAGTAGTGACTGCCCATGGGTGGGGATCTCCGTTCCACTGTTACCATCTGTGGGCTCATGGGCTTGCGATTTCCAAACATCCGTCCCCGTCAATTGTGTTCACCCACCCCATGTGTCATACAACACCCCTGTATGTATCTTGTCTGTTTACCTCTCCAACCTACCTCTCCAAATATACCTACTTCCTCAACCTCACTTTCCACTCTCACCTGAAGAAAAAAAAAAAAAAAGGGCAACCTGTACCCACAAAAAATTACGCCCCATACATAGCTGCCCATTTCGCACACATGTCCGCTGGACATGTAAACTGATAATTATAATTGGCAGTACAACATACTTGGTTGTCCTCACCCCTCTCCCAGGGGTGGAAAGTTTCAAATTTCACTCCAAATTTATTGCATATGCACAGCTGTTGCTGGTAAAGAAATGGGCAGCTATGGACCTTCCCTACACCCGTCCTGCACATCCCGAGCTTGTTTTCCTACTGTCTTTCCCTCTTTGTGCCCCCTTTTTCACCACTTTCCTATCTCCCCATTTTCTTTTCTTTCAAAGAATTAACACGGGGGTTAGCAGGAGTAAGCATATTTAAGCAGTAGTAAGTGGATCTAAGCGAGTGTGCGCATGTGTGTGCTTAGCTAAGCTTCACTAAGCGTCGCGCAAACCCGCTTACAACTGCTTAAAAGTGCCTTAGTCACTCTATGTCAGGGCCCTTTGTTCTGCTCAGCAGCAAAATAAAATACCTCTGCCAGTCTCAAACCCCAGACCATTGACACAATAGACTGCATGAATTATCACTAAGCCACAGCAGATATACAATAACCTGGTGCTCAAATAAATATATCATGCATTTAAATGACTGAATGTAAAGGAAAAATAGGAAGGCCATAACTCAAAGCTTGTTTTGTGGATCTTTACCAGCAATTGTTATGAAATGCATTACATGAGTGTGATATGAGAAGCAGCCATTCTAGCAGCAAATAAAGTTACAGAGGCACTTTACAACCCCCACACGGTATCATAGCAGGATAAACAGTGGCAATCTGATTAGGGCAGAGGCCGTACTACCCAACTGTGACTACTCAACAGGGATGTCCCTGATTGTGAAACATATTTAAGCTGTGTCCCTCTGAATCCCTCTGAAAAGTACTGACATCAGTCAGAAAGGTGGGGTATTACACAATGAATACTAACAATAATAACAGTAGACACTGCTTGTACTTCATAAAAGGAGTACGTATCCATATGCACTGCTTCACACAAGTCTAGACTTTTACTGTCTCTATTATGTGTAAGGTGTACTTCACATTTAACTACCAATCCCTGACTCTATGCAAAGATGTATATGAGTGTTTCATAAGCCTGGCAAAGGCACAAACACATAGGCATAGCAGCTATCCTGCTATTACACACACTGCAAATAGTTGTGGTAGAACTTCCACAAGCATACCCTTATGTAGGAGTACAACACAGAAATACCAAAGGATGTAGCCATAGACTGGTAGCAACTGACTGTAACAATGCCACTGTACTAGTGATGAAAACACCTGTGGGTTGCACAGACAAAGAAAAACAGTGTAACATTTGACTACCATCTGGATAGGTTCACAGTTGGGAACTATGCAGACAGACCACCTGCCTTGATAAACCAACAGGTACACACCAATCCTTTAAGTTCAGTAAGATAACATTCACACAATAATACATAATGCTCTCTGTATGTCAGCAACCCCCCCCTCACACTTTAAATACACTTGTGTGTTTAGGGTCTACCAAGGATGTAGGTAGGCATACACAGTACTGGAATTGTCCAGTTGTCCTGTGAACCCTGTGCTAATGTCAACAATAAAACCATAAACCCTGCAGAAGTGACTACATTAATATTCACAGTATAACAGTTCACAAAGAGTTCATGTGCCAAAAGAATACTTCTCAATAACTATGTTTGTATGGCAGTTAATTATATGAGTAGAAAAGAAACTACATAGTCACATAAATGTTGTGTAAGCATTTATAGGGGTGAGTTAAACTCTACACTGATAGCTCTGTACTGCAAGTGGAAACAGTCAGGCCTGAGTACAACATGTCCATCACTGTCTACACCTCTAGATTCAGACAGAAGAAGTATACCAACCTTCTAACTTGCACAACAGTGTCCACAGCAAACAAACATGGGCCCCACTCTGGAAATCTGAAAGGGCTACGCCTACACACCTCAGCAATTTATAGCATTGGGTTGCTATGACAGTGAGTACTGCAATTACCGCACAGCAGGCTGTATGCATTTACCAAATGCTGGGCACCAATTGGTGCAGAGGGCATCACATGCACATGGCCAGATACCTATAAAAGCAGATTGTACTTGCTATCCCCACATGCAATCATTACATTGCATGCGTCAGCAATTACTGACAAATTTTATTACTTAATAAAGAAACCTTACTTAAGTAAATAGCATATTTACTCCTGTAAAACCGAAAAATATTAAGAAAAAAAAAACTTAATTAATAACCAATAATAACAAATAAGTAAAAAACTTTACTTAATAAAAAAAACAAAACCTTGAAAAGCATACACAGACGAACCTGACAGCGAGTAACAGGTATGCAACAGATTTGTAGTTACCGGCAAGTAGTAGATGTTTATAAATAGTACCATACATACTCAGAAACATGCATAAGTGGCAGCAGTAGGTATGTATGCAGTGATGCCATGCATATCTACTGCCATGGACAAATTAGTGTGTAGCTGTGTGCAGTGGGACATAACTGTCATATATGTATCTCAGCATTATATGTCGAACATCTGAACATATTATCTATGGTCTGTACAGTACTGCGTATAATGGCAGTTTGGGAGAGTAGTGCAAACACCTATATAAACCTGGATGTGAGAGTATGACATGCATGATAGTAACATAATTTGTAGCTTAGCATTGGCAACTGCTGTACCAGGCTAGTATAGTAATGTTAGCATTTGTAGCTATATATATACTCCCTGTACTATTACTGTGTGCACACATGTGACAACTGTCCATGTTGTAGCAAGGCCTAACAGGTCATCCTTGAGGTGTATGGACTTACAACACTGTGGACCCGGTGTGTGTGTATGGCACACACATATGGAGAGATATGTATGTGTCTGATAAATTAGCATCTGAACATGTGCATAGAGCAAGGGACATACTGCAACTGTTTGTGAAGGGTGGACAATTATATGTTGTTGCAGGTTATGTGCAGTTTCATATGTAGGTGGTAGTGTGTGGCAAACAAGACAGCATACAGTGCTGGCATATGACATGTGGCATTTAAACGCCGTGGGTATGAGTCCTCAGGTTTTAGTCTTCCAGATAGGGGGTCCTGCAAAAGGTACATGGGCTGAGACTACTTTCCATGCATTCTGCACAAGACTGTGCAATATCATTACATAACTGCATCCCTCTCAACCTTTGCATAAATTATATTCCCACCATGAAAGGTGGACTGTATATGTGCCTATATGTATATCTATATGTACACCAATGGATGTTCATATGTACGTCCAAGCTCAGTGTTGTAAATGTATTGCCATCCCTCTTGTTAAAAACCCTGTACCCATGAACTACCACATAGGTGGTAGTCTACTCAACACTGAAGGTGTGATGAGAGACTACGGGACAAAGGTGGACAGTAGTGTCCCTATTGATAATCACAGTGCCACACTAGTCATGTAAACTGAGTATGGTCCACATGTCATCAGAAAAGGTGTGTCATCCATGGAATAAGAGGTCAGTGTTCCACTGTACTCATCAGTCATAACACCCATCATAGAGTACATTGGCCCTGTCGGTATGTACCTCAGAAGACATCCACAGCGACGGTATGTACCTCAGAAGACATCCACAGTGACAGTAGACACCAGACACATACCTCAGAAAGAGTATTACCAGACTCAAAGAGATGCCCTATGCAGACTGTCTTACAAAACCACAGCTACACTGTGTCACATACCCCCTACCCAGAGGCAACCTCTGCCTAACATACAAAGCTATGCCAAACCCACAGGTGTTGGACATGCTCCATATATACAGATTAAACTCCATACAAGCTACACACTGTACTGATCTAAACCCTGTAACGTGAAAAAGCAGAACATGCTGGAGTGGTAGATTATCATCTCAGACACATACCATACTCTGGAACTAACCACCTATCAATAGCAAATTAAGGTCCTCATTAGCAGTTGTCATGAATAATCATGATGATTGGGTGTGAGATAGGAAACATAACCCAGGAGTCACCACTGTGGCTCTGCATGACAGGGGCACATGAACCTACATTACTTGGGTGTGGAAGAGCAGGGTACCATATGGCTAGGCTTCCATAGGTCCTACGGATAATAGCCTATTAGCTATCTAGGACCCGATACACACACGCATGTACTTGTTGCATTACTTGCTATGTGAGGTTGACTGGGTGTGATGGTGAATGTGTAGGAGAATGTGTCAAAGTTGTGTATATGTGTGATAGCCTAGTGGGAAACCGTGAATATCATGGTATGTAGTGTTATAGCTCAAATCCCAGCAAAGGATACGTATTGCTAGGCAGGAAAAGCAGTAAGGCATACGGTGTGACGTAGTCCCATGGTGTTGACCGGAGTGTGACATTGTAGGCTTAAGCAGTACATGTATGCTTATTGATTGGTAACACTAGTAAATACAAATCCTGTATGAGCAGTAGTACTACCTGAAGCTGTAGGCCTAAACAGCACAGTATGGTTTATATCCACATTGCCTGGACACACTGTTTTGTTTGTTACCTGTAGTCCTCACACATTACAAACCTCAGGCATGAGGTTTTGTAGGGGCTGACACACAGTACTGTATGTTACACAGGTAAAACTGATCTGGGTTGCCATACCTATGTGCCCTGTAGGTATGTCTGATGTGTGTGTGGGTATGCCTGTAACATGGCCTTGGTGGTATGTATGTCACAGGATATATGTGCATATCTAGCAACATGTGTAGTGTATTACAGCAGTATGCCACCTATAGTGATGAATGTGCACATTTGTTACGGAGGGGTTTGCTATCAACACGTAGCGTGGTGTACTGATAGTAGTTAAACTGTACTTAACATTCATTTCAATGGATGACAAATGTCTGCATGCATTAGCTTCATACACACCCCCTGTGGCTAGGTGGTGCATTGTGTCACATAGAGTGTGCCATGTACTGTTTTATAGTCTTACATACTGGTTCCACTTTGTTGCTGTGCAGAACATGTTTTGGAATATAGTACATGCCAGGTACTGTCAGGCAGTTGTGGGCTGAGCAGTCCTATGTGGCATTAAAGGTGTGTATCTACTGACAGCCAATAGGTTGCTATATATGGCATTTCGTTGATGTCTGTACTTTAGCATGTTAAGTGTGCCACATGACTTGCTCACAATGACTGTTTTAATTGTCTTACAGGAATATGTCTCACAACAGGAAGCCTGCCTATTCCCCTGAGGAGGAGGAGGTCATCTTTGATGCCCTGGTACAGCATTACAACCTGTTCTCCAGATCTAGCCAGGACCAGCATGGACGCACTGCACTGTGGCAGGATGCTGTCTGTCGGGTGAATGATGTAGGCATGCATAACTGGACATATGAGCAGGTACGCCATTACTGCAGTGATTTAATCAGACATGTCCGGCAGCATGCCTCCGATTTCCACAGACAACAGCTTGCCACAAGTGGTGGTGCATCAACACATCCCCCCCTCACCAGAGTGGAAGAGCTGCTCCTCAGCATGGTGGCTCCTGGCCAAGCAGTACAACAGACATGCATCACCATGGAGGCCGGAGTCACCCAGCACATAGATACAGAGCGTGCAGGTAACATGGCATATCTGTAGACTACTGTTAGATCAATTGTTAGAACATGCATTTACCAGATGTGTACTGTGTATTCAGAAGATGTGGAGTCTGGTGTCATGCAATACTGATAATTTGGAACATAATTTGTATGCCTGTGACTGTCACCTCTTGTACTACTGTGGAATTGCAAACACACAGCAGCAATGCCATAGTTGTTGACACTGACAAACTGTCTCATATCCTTGTTGGTCCCTCTGGTGTGATAGCAATACAGCACACCCATGCTGGTGAGTGTTCTACATTTAATATAGCACATAACATGTGCATGTCATAGGAGACCTGTAGGCCATATACACATGTAAAACACCTACACATAATGCATGTTCTGCACGTTCTCTGTGGGACTATGCACATCCCAATAACATGAGTATCCGCCTCAAACACATGCAATACACAGAGCATCCCAACCAACTGTGATACACTGTAGTGGACATTGTATAGGCAGAGTCAATACACATGTACACAACATACACCACTTTGTCATATGCAGTTAGTGTTAATTTGATACACATGGCGTATGTAGACACCTGCTGTAAGGTCATACTCCAGTATCCCAAATGTCAACAACACAGCACACATATTATACCTGGGGGTAGAGGACTATCATGGGGCAGTGTGACACACTTCAACACACAACACATTCATGTGAGGCAATGCTCCCTATTGAACACCTTACATACCCATGTAACAACTGGTGTGAAATGGTTAATGTAGCCAAAGTGGTGCAGGTCAGGTACAGCAAGATAGTTGCCAGTGTGACATACATTAGTGGCCTTGAGTGACCACAAGATGCTGCCTGATGATGGTTCATGGTACTACACTACATCCAGTTACAGTAACTACAGTACTACACATAGCATTCATTGCTATACACCTGACAGTTGTGGGCATCCGGCCATGGTATGTATACCTATGAGTGATGGTGCACAGGACATTGGAAAGCATTCCAGACTTGCACAGCAATGTTGTGTCCATGTACATGTGTTCCAGGGGGAGGCCAATCATTGAACAATACACATGCATCAAAGACATGTATACTGTTATCAACAAGGACTCTCCACACTCGCACTGCATGCTGTTGAGCAACACACATCCTGTATGCTGACACATGTGATAGGACTCTTTGGCTACTGATACTGTACTGCACCATCAACCACTAATGGATATGTTCCGTATTGCTGTTGGTGTGTGTGTGTGTGTGTGTGTGTGTGTGTGTGTGTGTGTGTGTGTGTTTGTGTCAACTTGACTGAGTAGTGTATGAGTGCATGTGCACTAACATCCTGTAGAGATTGTGAAGTGTGTTTCCTGTCTTCCTCTCACAGGTGCTGAGGTATTGGATGAGTGCAGCAGGGAACCTGAGGACACTGCCATAAATAGTGGGCATGATGACACATGTGTAGTGGCACAGGCAGGTTTGTCAGGGTCTGTCGTTGGTCCGCCAATCGACAGTACACAGCTGTCCACCCCATCTATGCGCACATTCATATTGTCGATACATCCCTCAACAGCAATGGCCTTAGCGGAGGAACAGCATACAGCAGGCACTGACCAGGATAGTGTGGTATCTATGGCACATGCAACCCCACACAGCAGCCATACTCAGACACCTGGAATGGTATCACATAGGCATATGTCCAGGGGTACTCGTGGGAGCACTGCTGGTCGTAATGCCCCTGGCAGACGTGCCCCCACAGGTCTCACAACCTCAGCCATGTTCTGGTCTGTAATGCAGGCACAGGCAAGTATGGAACGGTACATCAGGCATGGACTAAGGGCGCAGAGGGCTCACAACACCACTATCAATGACAGTATCCGTGACCTTGCCGGTGCCATCCGTAATTACACCGAGGTCATTGATAGACATTGGGGGAAGACACTAGATGTCCTCCGCAATGTAATGTCCATATGCCAGGACAGTGCAGGACGGCTGAGACGTCGACATGGACGTATGCCAGCAACATCAGCTGGCACTCGTCGCAGATGACACACAAGTCCCAGCCACTCCCGTAGTGGCAGTACCAGCCCCAGCAATGTTGGGGCTGGGCTGTCAATAGACCATCCTAGATGACCACGTGCACATGGCTCTGGCCAGTCTCAGCAGGGACATGGGTCCAGTCGACATCCCTCTGCCTCTGACAGTAGTGCCCAGTCTGGCTTGGTACCCGATACTGTCCGTGGCACCCCTGGCAGGCACAGGTACTGTGTCCGTGACTGGAGACAGTGATTTGTGCAGCCTGGCACGTACAGTCTGTGGCTGTACCACAATCACCCATATGTGGCAGCCACCAGGTGGAACTGTGTGCATGCAGACACACACATAAACCAAACACCTAGGGCTAACACATACACACACACACACATTACACCAACATTGACCCATACTGTAGTGTTGTCCCACACACACACACACACACACACACACACACACACGTTGATTGGATGGGTCATTGTCGGGCTCTGGCAAACCAATAACACACCCTGTGCATATGATGAAACTGTGCCACCTCCTGTCATCTGTGACAATGATGCAGAAACAGGCTTACATGGTGCTGATGCACAGGGTGACCTAACAGCAGTGTAGCAATGTTAGCATGTTGTCAACAGCAAGGTGTACTGATATCCTTGTAGGTATATCTGAGCAGGCATGATGCATTAAAGCTATGATTATCAATGTAGTATTGTTTATACCAGTGTTAATTCCAATACTGTATTGTCAGCCCATGTGCCACTTGGCTGATGTGTGCGCCACTGGTGGCATGTGTTGGTAAGTGGATGGTGCGTGTGTGATGTGTGCAGTACAGATTTGCAGGTGTACATTTGTGAACATGGTGGAGGTTCACCATCTGCATGTATGTGCATAGTGGACACATGGGAAGGGTGACATGCCCTATATTACACAGTGTTAAGACTTCATATTTCCTGTTGGTGGCCAGTATGCATTTTACTACACATATGTTACGACTTGGGTACACATGTGTGTATGACATGGTTTGACACTATGCTGTGGGTGGATGCTGTTTATATCAGTCATTGTTTTGCATACTGGTAGTATACATAACCTCAACAGCCTGACTTTACCCAATCGTTAGCTGATGTTTTGACAACTGACACACAGATGTAGGATACACAGTAGCATTTGAGTCCTTCCGGTACTAAACTATACCAGTAACCAATGGTATTGGCCGCCACACATTCCTGGGACCACTCCTGTTTGGCATGTAGACGTCCCAGGTACAAGAAAACACACTAGGGATATCTCCGTCCAGATCTGGTAATGTAAACAGTGGCCTACAATGCATTCTCCAGATGAGACACTTATCCTCCACAAGGGTATCATACAGACAGATACCGGTTGACCAACACATGCTGTAAAGCTATAAGCCGACTAGAGCATAGTCATCCACATTTACAATACATAGTATCCTGATAGTACCACATTGTTAGTAGCCCACAACATGTAGCAGGGGTACCAATGTGTACATACAGCCACATGTTATATCATCTGTCCTTTGATATTCACATTTCCAAAGGTATGCTGATGTCACTCAGTGAATCACATACGCATGAAGGGGTCTGTATGCATATCTATGGAGGTGTTGTACACCTGTAATGAATGGCCATTATTGACAGACTGTGTTGTGTTTGAACATGTCTGACATATACCCCGGGCATGAACCCTCACTCACACTATTCTATAGAAACTGTCATGGGTGTGTGTGACACAGATGACCTAGGACACAGATCACTACAGTGGCTGGCCTTGACACATACATGTGTGACCTAAGGTCTGAGAAGCAGCAGCACAGACTGTCAATGGTAACAGATGTATTTGTGCAGAAAGCAGGCTTCACACCTATGAACTCATTGAGGTCACATGTACATATATGCATTTGCCATACAGATAACAATTGAGGTCATGTGTACATATATGTATGTGCCACACAGATATCGGAAGTGTGCAATGCACATACTGTTGTTTTACTTTTATGTCATACAGTTGTAAAAGCAAAACTCGCAACACATTAACCAACAGTGTCACACACACACACACACACTCAGCAATTGCAGGATTTAAACCCCTACCTAACTATGTATGATACTAGAGAGATCCGCATTAACACGACGCGCTATATGCTTTACTGCAAGTTTTCATTTCCACTTCTGTATTTCCGGGATACTGACAACATCAGACATGCCAAAGAGGAGATTACCTCTTTGTATGTGTTTTCACAGACTCCAAAAAGGGCACTCCTCTCAAAGGAAATCACACACACGCATATATACCCCCCCCACACACATACACACGCAGAGCAATTGCAGGATTCAACCCCCTACCTAACTATGTTATGATACTACAGAAATGCGCAGTAACACGACGCTCTATATGCTTTACTGGGTGTTTGTATTTCTCCTGCTATATTTCTAGGATGCTGACATCATCAGACTTGCCAAAGAAGAATCTACCTGTTTTCATGTGTGTACCTAGTCTCCAAAAAGGGCACTCCTCTCACAAGGAATCACACACACACACAGAGCAATTGCAGGATTCAAACCCCTACCTATGTTATGATACTACAAAGACACACATTAACACGACGCGCTATATGCTTTACTGGGTGTTTTCATTTCTCTTGCTATAGTTCTAGGATGCTGACATCATCAGACTTGCCAAAGAAGAATCTACCTCTTTTCATGTGTGTACCGTGTCCCCAAAAAGAGAACTCGTCTCACAGGAAATCACACACACACACTGCAATTGCAGGATTCAAACCCCTACCTAATTTGTTATGATACTACAGAGGTACACATTAACACAACGCACTATATGTTTTACTGGGTGTTTTATTTTCTCCTGCTATATTTGTAGGATGCTGACATCATCAGACTGGACATGGTAATGTGTGTGCGCTTTGTTTTATGCAATCCCAGGAATGAACCATGTGGGTCAGCAGGTGTTAACAGCTTGAACAGGACTCCACAATTCTTAGCTTGTGTGATCTCTCTGTGGACGAATTTCCATTCCTTCATATGACAATACATATTTATGCACAGGTTGTTGAATTTGTGGATACAACATGTGTCTGTGATGTCGATAAAGGGCTACTCAGAGTCTATGTGGGATGTGTGTAGCTCCCTTTAGTGATGTGTGTCCTGGGTGGCTGCCTTGCAAACAGTCTAGCAGGTTTGGGAACCATGATCTGCCCATGATCATACCACAGTTGGTAGGGCTGTGTGTTTGTCGGCTTCCAATAGCTCTGTTTATGACTTCAGTCATGATGGACTCAATGGCCTTGCAGATGACATCATAGGCTTATAGGACTATAGTTCCCATGGTCTGTTGTGCACCAACACTTGCCATATGTTGCTGTAACACATTCAACAGTTTCAGATCCTGTAGAGAGGGTGTGGCTCAACAGACTGTGCAGGTTCTGTTTGTTCTATAGTTCACTTATGACACATATCGGGAAACAATGTCATCCAATTGATGCCATGTTTTCGGCTTTGGAAGGAGCTGTTTACCCATGCTACATGTGATATCTCCTGGTATGATGATAGGGACATTTGTCAGTGGGAGGTGGGTATGTATGTATGGGCCTGTCTGACAGGATGTAGGCATTGTCAGTCAGGTACAGTTGGCCCTGACTCAGGACATATATGTGTGTACAGTGCTGTGTATGACATAGCTGAAGGAAGTGTCATGGTTCTGTCTGGACTCCTTCGCAGATAATATTTCAAAAACACCAATATACCTGAGCACTAAACCCGTTATACTCTTTTACACACTTAATGCCGTACTGATCCCTTTTGATCAGTCAACAGAGAGTATGCCGTTATAATATTCTGGCATGTCCAATGGTTGGTTTTGCGTGTACTCTCCAGTCCAGCTGGTGAATATGGGACTTTTGAGGCAATGTTACAACTGCCTTATGTACACAGACAACCCTCACCTCCTCCCACCAAACTCAGATATATGTGGGAGATGCAACTATATAGACAAACGAGAGGCTGAGCTCTCTCGACCCATGACCAGCACAGTCTATCAGGTGGTGAAGGTAGCCACACACACCACAACTCCGTCACACACAGACCACCTATAGCGACAGCAAACAAACTACATTACCACACAATTACATACTCGGAGGCTCTACATAATATCTGCCTAAGCAGCAGAGACCTCCTAAGCAGACACCCAGACAACTGCTACCCCACGACATTACCCACATATCACATGGTTCACAAAGTCAGTGTGCCACACAGTCACTACCCTTAGGGGTAAAAAACACACCTAATACACTTGTAGTAGATGACTCTATTGTCAGACACACTGACGTCACACTCACCAGGCTGAACAAGGAGAAGGACACTTTGCGCTGTCTGTCGGGTGGCAGGTTCTGCCACATTAAACATGCACTCAGGTCACTCCAAAGCAAGTACAAATATGGCTCCATCATTGTCCATGCTGGTGTGACTTACCTCAGACGTTCCTCCCGGGACTACATGACAAGGGACATAGAGGAGCTCTGTGATCATGTAATACTGGCTAGTATGACCCTGACCTTGTGTAGCATCTTACCCTCACCAAGAATGATAGCACAGTATACAGACAAGCTGATCAATTGTAACAGTTGGCTAACATATTGGTATCATTCAAAGGGGACCCAGTGTCTGTCAGCCTGGGATGACATGCCACGTAGCTTCGCTATGGACAGCTTGCACCTGTCACCCCTGGACTTTCAAATACTGGCTAAGGCTGTTGCCACCCCCATAGTGCCTTTTTTGGGCAAGGCTCAAATGACAAACCCACCTCCATGGACAATACAAGGTAAAAGAAAGTACGGGTAATGCTGCTCGACACCAGATGTCTAGACCCCAGAATGCAAGCACTCAAGACTCTCCTCAATATGGTGAATGTCAATATCTGTGCAGTAACAGACACCTGGTTCAGGCTCCCAAATGCACACCAGTACTACCAGGTTATACTTCATACCATGCTTTTCAGCCACAAGACTTGGACCGACCAACAACTTTAGGGGGAGTATCCGTATACATCACAGATACACACACCTCCAGGTTAGTAGCACTGCAGGAAGCATCAGAGACCATACATGTGCAACTAACAGTGGGTAAAACTGCCTTTCAGTTTGTAGCATGCTACAGACCACCCTCCCGAACTCAGGAACCCCACTCAGCTTTCCTGGGAACACTGGAGGATATGACGGTCTTTACAAACACCATTATATGGGGTGACTTCAACTACAGAAACATTGACTGGGAATACTACTCAAGCCACAACACCCTCGCCCAATGGTTGCTAGAATTTCTAAACACAAATGCTATGTCACAACTGGTCACCACACCCACATGAGGGGAAAACATATTGGACCTGATCATCACCAACATGGGGACTCCATGTTCCACACCAGAGGTATGCTCCTCATTGGTAGGGTCAGACCATACATTTATCTTACTGGACATCCATATCCCGTCACCATCCCCATCTTAGGTTCTCTCAGTGAAGTACTTACCAATAGCAAATGTCACACTTCTCTAAACCAAGGTGTTATCCTTCAAAGACCCTGGGACAGAGGTAAGTACGGCTCAGACCACTGAATCCTTTACAAACATTCTATTGACACCTACTGGAATGCATGGATTGTACTATCCCAAATAAGAACAAGACTCACTTCTCCAAAGGCAGAGGACCTGTCTGGTGGACCACGGCCATAAATAAGCTATACAACAAAAGGAGGGGCTACTACATGATAGAGCACAATCTCAATAAGGGAAGGCATCTCTGATCAGTATTAGCAAGAAGCTATGTTCACTCATGAATTCATCTAAGACCCACTTCGAAAGGTAAATTGCACCACACACTGAGAACAATCACAAGGCCTTCTTTAGTTATGTCATGAACCTGGGTGCCAACTCCCAGATATGCTGTGTGTTTCTGCAAAATGACAATACATACATTGAACCCACAGACATTGCCATCATCCTGGCAAACAGGTTCAGTGCAAATGTCAACCCCCCCCATCCCCCCTAATGAGCAAATGTACATCCCAACAGAGTGTAGCCTCCCTGACATCACAGATGATCAGGTGAGTGCTGCCCTCTCCAAAGCAGACAACATAGCATCAATGGGACCGGCGTCCCGGCCTGCATCTTACATAAGCTTCAAGATGAACGTAACCCTCACATGAAGTCACTGTTCAATATCAGACTTAGTACAGGATATGTACCCAAGGAACAGCATACAGTAACAGTGGTCCTGCTCCACAAAGGTGGTGCCACAACAGACCCTGGACACCATCACCCTATAAGCCTATCTAGCCTGGTCTGCAAAGCTATGGAGCGTATCATCATGGTACTCATACACACAGACATCGGGAACCTACAGGCACTGAATCCTACACAATTCAGCTTTGTTGTGGGCAGATCTTGCCTCTTGAACACGGTCGACTTCTTTAAACAGTTACCAGGTCCATAGACATAGGAAAGGTAATCCACACAGCCTACCTGGACCTCGTATAAACCTTCACAACAATACCCCACTCAGGCATCATACATAAACTCACCAGCTTAGATATCGACACATATGTCACAAGATGGATTGCTGAGTGAATCAGGGATAGCACCCACATGGTATGTATTGCAGGTGCCATGTCTGACTCTACACCAGTTACATGTGGCATCCCACAAGGCTCAGTCCTGGGACCTGTCTTATTTAGTATATATTCCTCTGATGTACAGGCTAACACAGGAGGAATATGGCTGACCATGTTCACAGATGACTGCAAACTGGGTGCCATATTTGACTCTCCAGCTGGTGCAAGCATCCTCAAACAGGGTCTCACAGAGATGGATAACTAGTGCCAGAGCCATGGCCTACAGCTGAATTCCATTAAGTGCATAGTCATCTCCTTTGGGAATCACATAGTGCCCACACATTACCACATAGATGTTAATACATTAAGTATGGTAGAAGTTGTTAGGGATATGGGGACATGAGTAGTCTGTAATCTTGCCTTAGACAATCACATTGCCATAGTGGTTAGACAGACATTCTATATAGCCCTCCCTATCCCAACAGGTTTCACATCTAGATCAAGTAAAGTCATTGTGCCCCTATACTCATGAGGCCCATGATTTGGATACAATGCTACATTTGGGATGTACCTTACCCGACACCTGCAGCAACTGTATTGGCCACAAAAGTACCTCACCAAGTGGATCTAGGGACTCACACAGATGCCCTGTGCAGTTCGGCTAAAGTAACTCCAGCTCTACTCAGTCACTTATCACCTACTCGGATGCGATCTGTGCCTGTTGTTTACAGCCATGTCCAACACAGAATTAATGGACATGCTCCACTTCAGGATATCCGGATCCCTTAGAGCTACATGCTCCTGGGACATACACCTCAGCACAGATATTTATAGGACATGCTGGAGGGACACATTTCTATCCCAGATGCTCCCCTCACTCTGGAATGGGATCCCAGTCCCACATAGGCTGAGCCCTCCACTGACCACCTACAGGAGACATATTGACGAGTGGATGGGCAATCGTATGTTTACCCCTGGAATCTCTTCTGGGTCCCTGCTGAACAGAAGCACAATAAAGCAAACATAAAAGGCCTATCTTGTGTGACCTACTATTCACAAGCACAGTCTACTAATCTAACAGGGCTGCAAAAGCCAAACACACTCTGGCTAGGCTTATACATGCCCTAGGGCAGATAGGCTAGTATCAACCTATGCACCTATGGTAATGTTAAGGGTGCACATGGTTTATTGATGATACTGATTGCAGGTTTTTTCTCTTCTACGAACAACCTAAGTATCTGCAGAACATATTTTATTATGACAGGGTTCCAATATATTATATATGTGTCTGTTGTCATATAACTGTGTGCACATGGCAGATTGGTGAATACTGAGAGGTTCCGGTGTTAACACATGCAACTGCCAGATATGTGTGGCCCACTGCTTTACCCAGACATGGCCTAAGTGTGTGAGCATGCCCAGTCTGTCCTTTCAGTGTTTTGTTGCCTGACATTTGTCTCGTTTATTCAAGTCTGTGAGCATGCCCAGTCTGTCCTTTCAGTGTTTTGTTGCCTGACATTTGTCTCATTTATTCGTGTGTGAGCATGCCCAGTGTGACCTTTCAGTATGTTGCTGTCTGAAGTCCACTACATTTGTTGATGTGTGTGAACATGACCAATATTAACAATTATACTATATGTGTGTTGAAAATCAGGTTCTATTCTTACTGCAGGGCTCACCTTTGTGTCATAACTTGACAGGGATTATGCTGTGCCTGCAGGGTTTCCATGAGATACGTTGCATAGACTTATCAACATTTCTTCATACAAGCTGACCAGTGCAATACTGGCATGGTTTAGTGGTTCAGTACTATGACTGTAGTGCACAGTATCCTGGGTTCGAGGCCTGTCACTGCTTTATATTTTCATACTGAGCAGACCAGACTGCTTAAGGGCCAGTAGAGCAAATATGAGCATGTTGGCTTTTGTTCAGCTATGCCCAATGTAGACCAGGCTTGTCCAACATTGCTCAACGCAAACCAACATTACAGAACATTGTCCAATATTGCTCAACATTGACCACAGTTGTGGTAGTGTTAGTGTGTGCAATTGTTTTACATATACTAAATGGTGGTGAAAGCTGTTTAGCACTGCTTTATATTGCTTAACACATGGCAATCATGCCTCAGGTGGTGCTGCAGGGCTGCCTATGTCGGATGCACATACTGCACTCCCTATACATGTTTGGAAACCGGTAGTGTCAAGTTAGGCATCCCTTTTACTATTTGTGCGAATCAGGGAGAGGTATCATTTCCAGGGTTCCTACTGAGCCAGTGTATGTGCTATGCGTTGCCTCTTTGCCAAGACCAAAGCATACTGGGCATGCCTCCTTCTGCATACTGGGGCAGGCTCAGGTTGTTCCTCCTCTGAGTCACGGTCTGCCTGTGATGGCCTTGGCAATGGTGGGGGGCAGTTTGGCCCAGGCCTATGCTGCTCCTGCTGCAGCTGTTTTTGCAGGATCATATTATATAGCATGGCACATACCATGACAATTGGGGTACATGTAGTTGGTGAGTACCTGCAAGGCTCCACCAGATGTGTCCAGGCACCAGAACCGTGACTTGAGCAGGCCGAACACACGCTCGATTACATTTCGTGTCTGTGCATGTGCCTCATTATGGCGTTCCTGTTCAGGTGTGTGTGCGTTTCTGATGGGTGTCATCAGCCATGGCTCCAGTGCATAGCCAACATCCCCCACTAGGTGACCATGAGGGATGTCCCCATTGGCAAATGTCTGGTACAGCTGCATCAGATGCCAGATATGGGAGTCATGGTAGCTTCCAGGGCAGCCAGCACACACATTCAGTATTATGCCCTGAGCATCACACATGACCTGGCAGTTGATGGAGGGGAAGCCCTTGTGGTTGAAGTAGACCCTACCCCGCTGACAGGTTGGTGCTTTGATGCGTATGTGCGTGCAGCCTATTGCACTCACTACCTCAGGGTATTCCGCTATTTGCTGGAAGAGATGCATACTGCTGGCCAATACCTCATGGGAATTGGGGAAATATACGTGATCACCGACATGTACTGACATGGCATCCAGGAACTGGTGCAGTACCCCTGGATGCTGATGCCTGTGATATCCCCATCATATCACCAGTTGGTCTCTGGAAGGTACCTGTTACACATACCTTGGTTTCCACTGGAATGGGTTCCCCTCTGTTGGTTCTGTGTGTGAGAGGTGGCCTGCACAGCTCAACAATTTGCTGCAAGAGGTCTCTGTCCACTCTATAGCGCTCCACTATCTCCAGCTCATGTAGCCCCTGGTAGGTAACCCTGGGCCTGTACACTCTTCTCTATCTCCTCACTGTGGGTTGTCCAGCAGCATTCGCATTGTCGCCACCCTCAGCATGTTGCATATGTTGCCTTATAACAACATTGGCAGCCCCTAACATTTCTTTGTCTCAGAAAAGCTTTTTCAGTTTTCACTTCTATTAGCTTACTGCAGTGTTGCAGTGTCTCTTGAGAGAAACATAGTGGAATGTTGTTTGCAGAGTTTTAAGTGCTGGGCTGGGCTGGGCTAATGTACTGCCTGTGTAATTGCCTGATTCTGATTGTTTTCACCTGCTAGCTCTGCTAGTACTCCCTGGTTAACTTCCTACTATTTGTTGTGCTTCCTCTGCCCTTTCTGTTTCCTCAGGGGGGCAGCGCCGCACAAACATGCACACACCAGCTCACACGCGTGCACACATGCTTACACTGACTAAAACTTGCTTATTCTTGGTAAAACACGCGCACATCGGCACAAACGCGCTTACACAACTTTAAACAGCCTTATACATGCTTACTCTGACTTAAACGCATGCACACATGCTTACACGTGCGCACACAGTCTTACTCGGGTTTACAGGCATGCATACACGCTCAGCAAGAAACTTTAGTGTTATCCATGGCATACACCTTCAATTTCTTCCCTTTACCTAGCCTACCTGTTGACACACCTCTTTCAATGATGTGTAAATGACAGCTGACACATGCCACTCTGCTCCAATGAGCTCCACTTCTTTCATACATACCCCCCTCGTGATGTCACCTATCTTCTACTCTGTTACTCCCCTTATCCTACTCCTGCACTCCACTGACTGTGCTTATTTGCTATGTAAACTTGCGATTCACTATCCTAACCCTCATTTGCATAGGATTGCCTACTAATGCTTGGTTACATCTCTTTGACTGAGCCTCCCCCCTTAGCAACCTCTACTCGGTGGCCATGTTGTCTTCAGCCTGCCATTGCCTTGCCTTGTAAAATCAGAATAGCAATAAAATCTACATTTGTGGATCTTAATTATTGATTTTCTGGTTTTTACAGTGCAGCACGTTTGCAATGCGCTACGCTTAAACCCCAGGGATCGGGATGAAAAAAAAAATATTTTACTTTTATTTTGCATCAGTGAACATTGCCAATGGCCGTATTTTTGGCCATTGGCATGCTTCCTCAACTGGAGGCATCCTTTTTTTGGAGCTGTCATGGCTCCGTTTTGCTATTTGCAGAACCGTACTCAGTTGTCAACTGAGTACATTTCTGCAAATAACACTACTCTTACTCGGACAAGTTTGGGTTTCCTGGATCGCAAATTTACCTAATTTGCATAGCTTTCGCCTGCAATTGAGGTAATTTGCATATCTAAGCCCTGTCCGTGTAGGACTCGTTTTGGGTGCTCTGTTGCACGCCCCTACCGGCTGTTCCTGGGTCGCTCGGCGGACATGTTGGCTGCATGGAGTCTTACTCTACTCTTTGACTCCGTGCAAGCCTTCGTGAATCCGACCCCAGGTTTTTGTGATATAAAAAGTGAGACCAAAATAGAGACTCCTACCAAAGAAGACCGAACGCTGTAATTAAATCAAAAGGTGATTCAACATAGTATTAAGTTTAAGGGTGTGCACGCACAACAAAGTATTAGTTTAAGGGTGTGCACACTTATGCACACAGCGTATTGTACTTTTTTTATTTTTTATATTTTTCTCCTAACAGGTTTGTTTTTCAATTGAATTCTACAGGTCACATTAAAGGTGGGAAAAGTTTTGAAATAATTTATTGTGGTCTCATTTTTTATATCACAAAAAATGGCATTTTAACAGTGGTGTGTAAACTTTTTATATCCACTGTACATTAATTAGTTTATCACTGCATTATAGACCAGAGTGGAAAAGCAGGGCTTACAGAGGGTAATGTAAAAATCATGATCATGTGATTTAGACTACCCACTTTGTATTCCGAAATGTGAAGAACAAAAAATGGAAAGAGAAACTAAATAGGACATACATCTTGTACATCAAATGGAAATGGATCAGCTGAAGTAAAAACATTGGTTAAGCAAGTGACCTACATAGAACTAAATAAGCATCCTCATTTGTCCTTTTGAATCTTGTTTGAGGTTTTTTTCAAGTTTTAGATTTTGGTATTTAGGCCCTGCATCTGAACAGGTTTCTGTTTGTTTGTACTGAGCTGAACCGAGTAGAGCTACTGGCCACAACTCTGAGCTGAGATACCAGATGACTAGAGGCTTCTGAGCTTCCAAAAAAACACAAGTTGCCTGTTTTTTGCTTATTTATACAATTTGTTGCACTTTTTTATTGCCTGCTGCCTACCTTTATACTGTATTTATGTACCGTGTACTAAACTACACTGTTATACTGCTTTCGCTTGTGATACTGTGCCTGTAAAATCAAATTTTATTGCTGTTTTCACTGTTTAGCAAGCTGTTTTGTTGTTTCTACTGTCTGCTGAGTATTTACTGGTATTTTTTCACTGTTTTAAAGCTGTTTTGCTTGCTGTGGTTTTCCTACCATGCAGTACTTAATTAACTGACCTGTTAACTGTTTAAATCATTTTTAGAGCCTTTCTGCTGTTTTAAACATTTTTCCAGTGTCACACTGCTATAGTTCTGCTGTGTTAAATGTTCTCTAGTATTTTCTGCTGAAACTAGGGTAGCTAGTAGCTGTAGCATATAGTCCAGATGTAGGCCTGCTGCTTCTGGAACTGTTTATAGTGGTTTGTTCTGAACACGTTTTCCAGGCCATCTGGGATTGGAAGGAGAAGGAGCCTAGTTGCACTTTTGTGAGAGAATTGTGTTGATTGGGACCTGCCTAGTAAAGGTAGGCTGGTCTAGGGCATGGAATAAGCACCTTCATTGGTCCTTTTAAATTTTGTTAGAGTTTTTTCAAGTTTTAGCTTCTGGTATTTAGGCTGTGCATCTGAGCAGATTCCTGCTTGTTTGTGTGCCATGCAGCACCGCTCACTGTTGCGCACTTGTGCTCCAAAGCCGGACAGTTAAATTCAACAAATTTTCCCTTAAACCCAGGCAGAAATATCCATTTGCCAAGCTCCTTTGTAAACATTTCTGAAAAAGCCACCCCTGGTTACAACAGTCTTCAACCTAGCATTATGGACAGTTGGACTACCCTTGTTTCTCCTGCCAACCTTGTTCACTCAGGTCTATTGAGGCAGTGTAGCAATTGTCTCATGTACATAGACAGCCCTCTACTAACAACACAATCTAGTACAGGGTGCAAGAGATGTATTTACACCAAGAATCTGGAATCCATGCTCTCTCTGTCACTCAAAACAATAAAACGGAGAAGGTTGTCAACTCACCCACCACTACATATTCATATAGTACCACTACTCATACACATACCACTAATCAAACACATAGTACACATCAAACGCATAAATCTACATAAGTAGAGGTTCCCTTGAAAAATGTACCGAAACACCAGAGACCTCCAAAACACAAGTCTGCTACAGCTAACACAGTCTCCACAGCACCCATTGCACATACCAACAACAGTGTCTCCCCCACCAAACCCATAAGGTGTAACACTCAAAAAACTAGTTTTATGGTCAACGGAGACTCAATAGCGAGACACACGTATGTCCCACTCACCAGGTTGGACAAGGAGAAAGTCACAGTTAACTGCCTGTCCGGTGCCAAAATTTGCCATATCACGCATGCACTCCGGTCTCTCAGCAACAAGTACCATTACGACTTTGTCATAGTTCACTTTGGTGTGAATGACCTGAGATGTACCTCGCTGGACTACATGAAGAGAGAAATGGTTGAGCTCTCTTATGTGTCCCAGGCAGGTATGTCCTTAGCCTTGAGCAGCATCCTAACCTCACCTAGAATGATGCCATAGTATAAACAAAAAAATGATTGATTTCAATAATTGGCTTACTTTTTGGTGTCATTCCAAGAGAATCCAGTTACTGTCTGCCTGGGAAGCCATGGCTGACAAACCTTGCTGTTTTGCCAGAGACAGTTTGCACCTGGCACCCCTAGGCATTTGGCTGCTGGCAAAGGCTGTTACCTCTCTCACAGTGCCTTTTTAGCAAGTTCTCAAAAACATTGCCAATGTAAAATTAAGTAATCAGAACAAAATAGGGGTCATGCTGATAAATGCTAGGAGCTTAAACCAAAAACTGCACTTCCTGGAAGCACTTCTATCACTAGAAGATGTAGATGTCTATGCAGTCACAGAAATCTGGTTTAAAGCTTCAGAAAGTACTCAGGCCCTGGAAAGTTACAATGCCTTCCACATCTTTAGACCACAAAATGAATACGTAAAAAGGAAAGGAGGTGGTGTTTCAGTCTATATTAAAAGATAAATTCACCTCCAGTCTAGTTAGACTGGACAATTCTATGGAGTTACTCCAGGTCCAGGTTACAGTGGTAAGACCCCCATTCAAGTCCTAGCCAGTTATAGATCCCCCTCCATGGGTCATGACACCCATGAAGCCTACTTGACCAAACTGAAGACAATCCAAATTTTACCAAACACACTGGTTATGGGGAATTTCAATTATCCCACCATCAATTGGGAAATCTACTGTAGCCCAAGTTCACTAGCACAAAAGTTCCTGGATTTTGTGAATTCAAATGCCCTGGAGTAAATTGTCCATATGCTGACTAGAGGAACAAACAGTCTAGATCTGGTCCTCACCAACATATCAAACAGGTGCATTGCTGCAACTGTTGGACCCTCATTAGTTAACACACCACAAATCAGTCACCTTCAAACTGACACTAACATAAAGGGTGAAATCAGACTAAAAAAACTTCACCAAGACAAACTATACCCTCCTAGATGAAGATATAAATGCATTCCAAGCCCCACTCCAAGCTGAAATTGATAACTATGCTGAAGCTTACACTAATGCCCTGTACAATCACTTGCATTAGTGTATAAATTCAGCTGTACCAGATAGAATCAAAGCCAGAGTCCCAAGTAAAATCAAGATGCCATGGCGGACTTTCAGCATCAACAAAATCTACAATAAACACAAAAAGTTGCTGTCCAAAAAAACAAGGACCCAACAATGGAAAGTACCTTCCTCAGCCTTAACAGGCAACTAAGACAACTTGTCAAATCCTTCAAGAGCTACTTTGAGAGAAACCTAGCAAGTAATGCCAAGGATAATCATAAAGCCTTTTACAGCTATGTACATAGGACCCAAGGATGTGCAGAACTGGTGGTCAACGGTATCACACACACTGACCCCACAAAGATAGTGAACCTGCTAGAGGATAGATTTGGCGAAAATTTCACTCCCTTACCCCCTCCTAACTTACAACAAACCCTCCCCCTAATGCCCCCCTACCTTACATATCTGAAGAACAGCTCCTCACAGCCCTGTCCAACCAAAGAACATGCCCTCTATGGGACCAGATGACATCCCAGGCTGTCTTCTTCTTCGGACTTTTCCCAGTTAGAGGTCACCACAGTGGATCACCTGTCCACTCATGATTGGGAGTAGATTTTTACAATGTCAAGCTGCCAGCCCGGCACCCAACCTTCCACAGATAGGGCACACATGCTTGCACTCATGCCTAGGGCCACTTTAGAATATCCAATCCACCTACAGCATGTCTTTGGGATGTGGGAGGAAACCGAAGCACCTGGAGGAAATCCACATGACCACAAGCAGAATATGCAGACTCCACACAGAAGGCACCCCAGCTGAGAATCGAACCAGAGAACCTCTTGCTGTGAGGCAGCAATGCTAACCGCTGCACCACCATGGCTGCCCTATCCTAGGCTGTCTTCTAAACAGGCTAAAACATGAACTAGCATCACCACTAAGTACCTTTTTTAGTCATAGTCTAACCACAGGCTTTGTTCCCGTGGAATGGTGAACAGTTACAGTTATTCCCCTCCACAAAAGTGGCCTAGCAACAGACCCAGCTAATTACAGACCCATAAGCCCATCCAGCCTCCTCAGTAAGGCCATGGAACATATTATTATGTATCTCATAAATAAAGACATAGGTGACTGCCAAACCCTGGATCCTACCCAGTTTGCCTTCGTGAAGGGCAGCTCCTACCAGTTAAATGATGGATTTCTTTGAAAGTGTGACCAGGGCCATTCATGAGGGAAATCTGTGCACACAGCATACCTTGACTTGGCAAAAGCTTTTGATACAATCCCACATTCATGCATTACCAATAAACTTATCAAATTGAATGTAAACCCCTTTGTTTTAAGATGGGTTGCCAACTGGCTCAAAAAACAGACACACACTAGCAAAGTGGGTGACTCCACATCAACCAGCAGACCTGTTACCAGTGGGGTGCCACAGGGGTCAGTGCTGGGCCCCCTACTGTTTGGTATATACTTCTCAGAAGTTCAGGTCAAAACTAAAGGCTTGTGGCTGAACAAGTTTCAGACATCTGTAAACTAGGTGCAATCACTGAATCCCCAGATGATGTCAGTATACTGCAGGAAGGACTCACACATACCAGTGACTGGTGTATTAGTCATGGTCTCAAACTGAATGTAGAGAAATGCATCATCATTCCCTTTGGCACAAACAATGCTCCTTCACACTATCAAAATCAACAAGAATACCCTAAGTACCCATGAAAGGGTAAGGGACCTGGGATCACAAGTTGACCGTGACCTTAACTTCAACCGCCACATGTCTACCATTGTAAGTAAAAATTTCCACATAGCTCGCTTGATTAGTAAAGGCATTGCCTTGAGAGCACAAGAAGTTATAACCCCCTATACTTGGCACTTATTCGGTCCATAATTGAGTATAACGCCCCATTCAGTATGTACCATACTTAGCACCTGCAGCAATTAGAGAGACCTCAGAGGTTTCTAACAAAGAAGATCAAGGGGCTCCAGCATGTGCCTTACATGGACCAACTAAAATCCCTGTCACTATACTCCGTATCGTACAGACTTCTTAGGGGAGACTTATGCCTGGCCTACAGAGCAACCCAAGACCCAAACCTAATGAACATAAGGCATATTTGTAAATCAAATTGTTCTAGTGTTATCCATTCCAGGGACTTAAATGTGGCTTGCAACTGAAAAAGGACATGCAGGAGGGACAGATTTATCTCCCAGCAACTGCCACATCTTTGGAACAGGCTACCAATTCATGTGAAACAGAGCACCTATACGACACTGTTCAAAAAGAACCTGGATGGGTGGATGGGGCACCATAAATTATTACCAGGGATATTTCCCACATCCCTCCTGGACATCGGCAGTCATCACTAAATGCATTCTAGAGTCTTAATTAACTAGTACTTATGCAATGGTACATTGGGTTGAAATGGCTATGCTTAAAATGACCTCCGGGTCAATAGCCTAGTAATCTCCTATGATAAATACTGTGACAGTTGAGTGAGCTGGAAAGAACATATATCCATATAACAAGTTTAGAAACGCTTAAAAATATAAACTGAAACTGTAAAAGTAATACCGCATTTCCCCGAAAATAAGACCGGGTCTTATACTTTTCCCCCGCTGAAATACGCATTAGGGATTATTAAAAGGGGACGCCTTATTTACCTCCCGTACAACAATCTACATTTATTCATGTACAAAAATCAACATTTATTCATGTACGCAAATCGACATTTATTTGGTACTTTTCCATTATTGGGCAACAGTTCTAGGTAATGTGTTAACAGTCGTGCGAGAATTCTACCTAAACAGTGCAACAAACATTTCAACTTCATAATATCTACACCTTGGCTTTCACAGTGCAATATTTCATGCTTAACAAAAAGTGCAGAAAAATCTCAATACATGTGTATTGGAGGAGGGGAATAAAACAGGTGAATAACTGCCACTTTTTGTGTGGTGATGCTTTCTTTATTCCTTACCCAAACCATAAGAGAAGAATGATAGAAAGTCATAAAAATGAAGTCTGGGAACTAGTGGCTTTACTTTGTAATTACCCCTTGATAATGAAATGTTACCTTAATACAATAAAGTCAAAAAACTGACAAGAGCTTGCTGGCATCTGAAAGCAGAAGCAATCCATTCTATTGCCCCGATAATGGAAAAGTTATTCAAATACAGTCATGTCATCTTCTTCTGGAACATTATCATAAGTCTCCAACCCCTGAATTCCAGCCTGAATTTCTTGTGACTCCATTTCCTGTAGAACCATTGGCCCCAATCTGTCATGCCTAGTAATAGAGCTCTCCTTAAATGAGCACTGCTTGTCCAAGTAGCCTGCTCGTAGTGCATTGGCAGCACAGCTGTCAGTGATTTTATCCCATGAATTCTTCACTCAAGTCATGACCTCTTGCAGGTTAGGCTTCACAAAGTTTTCATGCTGATTTCTTTCCATTCTATTTTCAATGTAGTCATTGAGTTCCATGTGCAAATGGTCCTTGAATGGCTTGTTGCAATATAAAGAGTCTGGAGATAGGCAATCATTCCTGCAGGAATTATTATTTGATCTATTCTTCTCTTTGCAAGGAAGTTCTTCATGTCTTTAGTGCAACGAGTGCTAGCTGAATCCCAGACTAGCAGACCTCTTTTGCCACCTCGCAAAACAAGTGGCAGCATTGCATTGACCCACTTCCTTATAACTGCTTGTGTGCACCAGGCTTTTTCGGTTTCAAGAATGTAAATGCCTGAAACACATTCAATCTTATCTTTCTTGCCCTTACTAATGATTAGAGGTGGGGTTTTCTTTCCATCTAGATGAATTGCCAAAATACAGGTAACACGTTCACTTTCGTAACCAGTGGAGGGAATGTAGATTGACAAGACACCCCTCTGATCAATTGTTGTTTGAGATCCTTGGCCCATAAACACTGCAGTTTCATCCATAGCAGTAATGTTAGAGAGTTGGTATTTAGAAAAGTAGATGTCATCAACAAAGGACTTGAATGCAACTGCACGTTTAATAACTTCAGTATCTTCCAGCCTGAACAGTGTTGTCGATCTTCTTAGAGGCAGTTCATATCACTGAAGTAAGCCATCCAGCCAATGCTGTGATGCATTGAATTCTTCTGGGGATATTTCTAACTATGATGCCACTGCAAGGGCAAATACTTGAATATCAGCCCTGTGTACAACCAAAGCCTTTGCTCTCCTGTTAGCAATCCATTCACAGATGAGGTCTTCCAGCTCAGGAAATAATGGTTGCCGACCTGATCCACACTTGCACTTCCTAGCATTTCTTTCATCTACCTGTTGACTGAGGTTATCGTATGCTGCTCACCATTTTCAGACCATTCAGAGATCCAGCTTCTTCTGTTTGCAGAAATCCATCAGATTCTTTCCCCTGGAGTCCTCCCCAATTCCTTTCTTGTACTCAATGGAATACCTCTTTCTTTTTGCACTCATTTTGTCTGGGGGGGGGGGTTGATTGAAGACTTATGAGACAGGACTGGCAACACAAAATGGCGACGGTTAAGAAGACACAACCACACCCATTCATTATCAAGTGCATACGTTTTACCTGCGTTGTCTGTACTTTGACCAATCAAAGTACACTTGCCAGTGTTTATGGGCCAAGGATCTCAACCGTCAAGTGTGAGTCAGGATTAGGGTTACAGTAAGAATCGTGGAGGACTCCCGAGAAAGAATCTTATGACTTTCTGCAGAGAAGAAGTTGGGTGTCCAAATGGTTGGAAAATGGTGAGCAGAGTATGATAACCTCAGTCAACAGGTGTCAATAATATTATTTTATAATTCAACACGTCTGTCATGTGTTGTTGACAATCTTAACTGGGGATTATTTTTGGGATAGGGCTTATATCATGACTACCCTGGAAAACCAAGCTAGGCCTTATTCTCTAGTTAGGTGTTATTTACGGAGAAATACAGTCGAAACAATGTGGGAACACAGTTAAACTTAAGTAATGTCTTTAAGTGTAATATCCAATAGTGTTTGAAGTATTCAAGCATTGAATTGGACTGCTCAGTCATAAATTAAGCACATTAAATCAGCCACTAACATTTCATGGAAAGTTGCAAGGAATAACTAGTTAACAAAAGTATAAAAGGATGTACCCATTAGTCCAATATACTTTTACTATATCATTGGGGATATCCAAATACAGTTACCACTTAGCAAAGTGCTACTTAACACAGTCTTCAAGTGATAAGATGTTTCATCAATAATTCTCAGTTTCAAAGATTGGGGCTAATGTGGCTAAATATACATTTAAAATAAAGGTTTTACAACTAAGTGCAAAACATTTGCTTTATCTGTATTATCTACCCACATTCCATGAAGCTAGAAATGATTTAAAAAACACTTGATCACATCAAGAGTGTGTTAAATAATGCTTCGCTGAGCAGAATTTCTGAATAACCTCCTTTGTGATGAATGAAAAGAAATAATTTCATACAGCATAATAGACCAAGGAGGACACAGTTTCTACCATTTCAGCTTAAGAAGTTAACATCATGCATGCTTGTAATGATCCTAACCACCAAGTGCTTCATTCCATAGATCACAAACATTTAGTTAGCCATATAATTAAATTGTCATATTAAAACTGGCCCTACGACACCCCCACATAACAGACGAATAAAGGGAATAAAAAAAGAAAACCATGTAGGGAGGAATGGGGGGGTGGGATGTAGAGAGGAATGGGGGGGGGGCAAGAGTCCAGCAGGAAAGACTGAAGAATTATCTAGCATTTATTCATAAAAACATGAAGCCTGAATACCAAAGCTAGCTAGCCATCATTTTCCATAATATCTTTAAACTAGCTCAGATCCAGTAATCTCTAAAAGCATTAAACAACTCATGATGGAAGGTCACATTACAGTGTAAGTGATCTTACATAAATCCTTAACTACATTTTATGGAAACCAGCTTACACCCTGTGTCATCAAGCATAAGCCTATTACAAACTTCAAAGCTTAGATCCCATTCATTTTAAATTTCTCAAAGAATAGAAATGAAAAAGGTCATCTGCTCATTGCCAGACAGGCACAAATGTAAAATAGAATATTTTTATAAAAGGAAATGTAATATGTTGACCAAAAGTCTCAGGAAAGGGAAAATCCATACGACTTCAGCTTGTTATTTTTCATTACAGTTGCTCAAGGTTAAATTGCTCAAGTGTCAGTAGCATGCATCATGCTAGTGTAGTTTTTTAAGTGTACACAAGCAATGCTTCACTTGATTTCGGAGATTTCTCCCTTTTTCAAGTTGTTGTGATTGTGAAAATGTTATATATCTGAGGAGGGTAAGACTTCCACATCAGGGATGGGGGGGGGGGGTGACTTCTGTGATCTGTCTTTTTTGCTTCAATATTTGAAACATTTGCTGTTATAAAAAAGACAAAATTAAAAAAATAAAAATAAAATAGATTTTTTGCCTTCTATATTTCATTCATTTTTTTTTCATCTTTTTCACATTTCATAGTAGTACCTATTGTGGGAACTAACCAATATTATTCCCTATTATCCCCTAATGCAGTCACTGGAATCTTTAACACTAAAATAATAATAAAGCTGCAGCTGGTAAACATAGTGTATCCTATAATCAAATAACGATGATTCTCTAGTTTGGAGCACATGCCATACTGGTGGGTCATTCATAAAGCAAATACATCAAATATCGAAGCACAAAAGATCAACCACAGAAGCAGAAACAAAGAAGATTGACACTACCTGCTGCCTACATTTTTTAGCTGCACTGATGTTGCATAAGATTGGGGTAGAAGGGGTTACTTTCCTTCCCTTTCCTCACTATAGTGCAATCTTTGAATTGGTATATATAATTAGCAAGGGGTGTGGGGTGCATAGCTCTCAACCTCTTAGCACAAACATCTGGACAAAACCAAAAATAATGGGAAGACAAAGCCCCAAACTTGGGATACATTTTTAAATATTGCTCTTATAAACTCAGAAACTTGCTAGAATTAAAGATCTTTGTTACCATGCATTTTCCAAAGGATATGAAGTCTGAAACCCAAATGCCTGTCATTATTTAGTGAATTCAGTCCTCACTGATTTGCCACAAAAATCCAGAAAAATACAAATTTTATGAGGAACACACCAAAGATATGAGGCAAAAATCTGGACATTCTGGGAAAATCTGGATGATTGCGAGGTATGGTGGGGGTGCTCAGGAAGGCCTGCCCCCTGAAAAGATGCTTGTTGCAGTGCTGTTGATATTTCATGTTTCAACCTTCTGTGATCTGTCTTTTTTGCTTCAATATTTGAAACATTTGCTGTTATAAGTTCCATCATACAGCTTATGCTAAAAAGACCCTTCTCCCATGGTGTACCTAGTTTAGAAACATATTAGTCTTGATAAGGTAGGTAAGACCTCATCATTGGCTAATTTGCATGTCTCTAAATCACATTTACTACACCACCATGCAGATCATATGATATGGTAGTAAACAGATGTTCTTGTAGGTGTTTAAAGTCATGGTACCTTCTTGAATCCCCACATTAATAACCATTAAAATGCAGTGTATATTATGTTATCATAAATTAATAGCTGGAAAGTACTACATCAGCAGAAACAAATGAAAAAAAAAGCTTGCAACATTGATAACAGCATGTTAACTACCTATATAAGTTATAGTCAGCAAACTAATAAACAAAAACAATTATTAAAGTAAAGTCAACCATGACAAAACATTTTCTGGAAATCTGTAGCATTTGAGAAGAGTAAGTAGATTGCTATGTTGTACCCTTCCAAATAAAAAACAAAGTAGAACAAAATGTGTCATTTTTAATCTGATTCCTCTCTATATAATGTATGAGCACAGTGAATGCCATCTTAGGATTTTCCTGTTGTACCTTCTGTGGCAAATCCCCAGAAATCATCTAATTATATCCAGTCAATGAAACATTTTTCATTTTTCTGATCTGCTTGTATGATATGAAAAGACCTTGCTGAACTTAATCTCTCATGCATAATTCACATGAAGTCTAGTGTGATCTACTGATAACATAAGAAACAATGGCTTTTGGTAGGCCAGCCATTGGTATAAATATCTCCAGTATCATTTTGTGTAGTTTATCTTATGAGAAATCCTTCCTTAAGCTATAAATATTGCTATTTATCCCTAGTGAAAGCATCTAAGCAGGTCAAGAGCTAACTCTTTAAAAATTGTATTTGATTTTTTTTAGCATATCAAGCCTATAAAATTACTCTGACCAACTTCTAACCTAGATAGCATATTTTCTATTTTAGTCTGTCCAAGTAAAGAATTAACTGCATATGGAATGAAGGCAATGTCAACATGCATGGTTTGTAATTAAGTGCAGTGGGGAGGGATCTTTTTAAATGAGAACATCTGCAGCAAGATGCTGCTGTAGCGTTGTTGCCTCACAGCTAGACGTTGTGCCGTTCGATTCTCAGCTAGAACGTCTTCGGTGTGGAGCCATGCGTGAATGGGCATACCTTCGTTGAAGGTTGTGCGTCAGGGCTGGCAAACTCGGCACATAAAAAAAAATCTGCTGCTAATCATTAGCTGCCCGGTGTTCCGCTGTGGCAACCCCTAACAGGGAAAAGCCGAAAGACACAATCAAAAATCTGCAGTAAGAAACACTGGCATTTGTTGAGATGTTAAACTTCTGTTAGTACAGCCCATATTATATCAGAGCATGCTAATGGTGTGTGGGTGTGCAGTATCAGAACTTAGTTAATTTAGGGTGAAGTAATTTTCACCTGCAGTTAGACCCATGTCATAGCCCTGCTTGAAGACTTGTAACTCAACTTCAGTTTAACATTATGGCAGAGAGAAACAAGGAGAGAGTAAAAGTGTTCCAACTGTTTCATTTTCTAAAGCTCATTCACAGAGGTATCCCTTTTCACTTTAGCCACTGCAGAATTCATCCCAAAAGAAGCTATCAAACAGTCACAGTGGTAAACGTCAGATTAACAATGCCCGAAGAGATGGTTTTGCAGTAAATTATTGTTACATTTTCCCCTTGCTATATGGCTGAAGTCACAACTCAGCCTAACTGGTCTAACTAGAATGACACCATCATAAAACAAATCAAGTACATCTTAATTCTTATGTTACATGATTGTCAATATGGCAAGTCCTAAAATTATAAATTAATTTATATCCCCAGTTCAGTGTAAACTGGATTAGAATATATTATATTTTTTCACAATCTTTATTGCTTAATAAAAAACTTTAAATAGTATATAACATCAAATATTATATCAGCTAATAAAACATATAAAGCAATCAATATAATGTCAAAACTGCATACTGTAAATACAGCAAATCAATATGGATTATAATATATTTTGATGACACAGGCAGAATGTGATAATGTTTATTTTTATGTAATCATATATGTATAATTCGCTAGAAATATTTACATATTTTGGAGCAATCACTAGTTTGAGCTACATCATTTATTTACATTCAGGCAAGCAGGGTGATGCGATAAAACCACAGTACACAAAAGAGCACAGTCAAAATCGAGCAAAAAAAATATGACAAATTTGCAACAACAATAAGCACACTGTACTGAATGAACCTGTCAAAAACATGCTGACAAAACAGCACAGCACACAAAAAAGTGCCAATAAAAGCGCCCCACAATATGCGGCCTATAGTTTTCTCGCATGAGGCTTTACAATGTGGGCTGCTGTTCAACAATGATGTTATGCTAGTTCTTGGGAGTCATGTGACATACACCGTGGGCTGATGTTCAAGAATGACATTTGGCTAGTTTTTTGGGGGGGTCATATATTGTGCACTACATAACTTTGGAAACTGAAATTGAATTTGAAATGGAGTACATTGAATTTCAGAAAAATAAAGATTGTATGCTGTCCAATGGTTACCAATTAAGAAGAGATTAAATAAATGCTGAAGGAAGCACTTCTTGGCATTGTGAGACTATAAAGGCCGTGTTAAACGTGCAACTGACAGTACTTTTCAGGAGATGTCAGATCACAACCATGCACCATCCCAGAAGAAAACAAAGCTAAGAAAGCTGTTGCAGAGATACAGTGGTGTGCAAAGACAACAGCTGAAAAGCCCCATGAAATCATCCAGCAGAGCACTCAAGGATTAAATTTGACAGCTGCACCTCTTTTGCCTGTTTATAGTGCTTCACAAAGAACCATTGAAAGAATTCAGAAAATTCAGGGAGGTCCATATCTAAAAGTTACATCTTTGAGCGACATTGCTATACCAGATGCTTTGCGGAAGGAAACTAGGGACAAGCGTTTCATGCTCTGGGATTCAGGGAACAAAAATGCGCTACGGATTATAATGTTTGGAAGAACAGAGAATCTATCACTTGTCCAGGATAACAATCACCATTTCATTGATGGGATGTTTAAAGTTTCACTTAGCATTTTCTATCAGGTATTTACAATACACGCACTGATAGATAACAGATCATACCCTATGATTTATGATTTATGCTGCACGTCTTAATAAAACAGAGGAAACCTATGAAAGGGTTTTCTGTGAAGTACTGGAATTAAGATAAACTCTTAATCCCGCAAGTATTCTGGTGGATTTTGGAAAACAAGCCACAATGCTAGCAAAACTGTGTTTCCTGCTGTCCAGATAGTAAATTGCTTCTTTCATTGTGGACAGTCCCTTTGGTGTAAGGTTCAGGAGCTCAGTTTGGCTGATGTGTACAAAAACGATGAAAACATTCATATGCAAGTGAAAATGCTGATGGCCCTAAGCTTTGCTCCTATTGCCGATATACCTTCTGCCTCTGATGACCTCGACAAGACCTTGGATCAACAATTACAGTCACTCATAGATTATTGGGAAGACACCTATGTTGGGAGACACTGAAGATGATGTTGAGGAAGTCCAATGTTACTGATTTCTGAATGAAATCAGTGGGATCAGATTCTGGATAATCTTCCATGCACCAACAATTCAGTTGAGGCTTGGCACTGCTACTTTAAGCAGATGATAGACTGTCGCCATCCACATGTGTAGAAGTTAGTTGAACATTTTCAAGAAGAGCAGGACCATGTGGAGATCCTTATTCAATGGTTTTGTACAGGCGCAACGCAAATATGTACAACTTAATAGGCATCTGTATAAGATAATCCCCACTTATAGAACCGTGCTGTTGCAAGATGACTTGCAGTTCAGATCAGATTTGGGTATTATATTTGAGATTGTGGATATATTTGAAGAAGGCCTTGTGATTGTTCTTAGTGGATGTGGCCAATTTGGACTCAAAGTTAGTCTTAGGGGATTTCACAGTGACCTTATTTGCTTGTTCAGATAAAGGAGAGAGTGCTTCCAATTTGGCACCTGCTCCTTCTTGGTCCTGGACAGCAATTTTATTCCTTTTAATATAGAGTTTGTTTATTGCTGATGTCCACCAGACAGGTTTACTCTTCCTTGAGGAAGATGATTTGGTTCTGTCAGGTATTCCTGAATCCATGGAGCAATGTAGGTGCTCATATAGTTTTTTGGCGTTGGCTTGGAAGTTAGTGCTAGTTCAAACTGAAGGGAAGGTGGCTGTGAAAATGCTTATACCTGCTCTCAGGAGGTTGTAGTCAGCTGTGGAAAAGGTTTTTGTTTGACCCTGGTGGGGGGGGGGGATGGTGACTTCGAAAGTGATTGCTTTATGGTCGAATTGGATCTTACCAAGTGGGAGTGTTGACTTGCTGATCCAATGTATTGGCATTGACAAAGTCAAGGAATATCTGGGCATTCATGTTTGGGCTAGAACAGGTCTTCCACTCTATGGTTGGGTAGTTAAAGGCACCCATGATCAGGGAAGAGGGTTGAATCTTGATGGATTGCAGTAAGTCCAGATAGGTGGAGTGGGCATCCTGAATCATGGCTGCGGTTCTGTAGCTAGCGAAGATTTGAATAGGTGTTTTGTCAACATCTCACTTACACAGGAGTACTGGTAAGGGAAAAATGCAGCTGAGATACCTCGCAAAGGTTTCAAACAGCACAGCGGCAATGGACAACATGCAAACAAGTGCAAGCCTATGCAAAAGCAGGGTTTAAGTACCTCAAAAATTAATAAATAAAATAAGAAAGAACAATACGGCTCACAGACAGAAACCAGAATCCTTTATGTAGCGCTTTTGTCAGCTGTCAGCATTGACTTCTTCAGAATACAAAAAAGCACACTGAACCACTTGTTAAATATGCACTTTTGTCACAAGACTTACACTAATTAAACAATTAATTAATTATAAAAGGTGTATGTTCATATTATTTAAAAAAATGAAATTAATGATAAATTCCCTATAATACTAGCAGCAGGAAAGGCATTATTGTCTACACATAACATTGAAAGCAGCTTTTGGAACAGACAAGAGCTGTGTTGTGCAAACTGGGATAATAAAACATATAAAACCTGTACACATCTAACAATCAAATTCTCAGAAATAAATAATAAATAACCTCTTAATTCTTTCACAATCTATTAGCTTAAAATGTCCTTAATAAAATTACATTTTTATTTACATATGAAGTTCAGCTTTTAACTTGAGATAGCTAGAAATGGAAACAGTTTCATTAAGCCCAAGGGGGTATGTTGCATTGCACTTAAACTGCCACATTAATTTTTTATACTCTAAAAAAAATGTCAGAAGGACCCCCCCCCCATCATTGTTTCCTATCTGTTCAAGGGCACTGAATTTAAACTGATGACCAGGGTGTTCTTTTATATGTTTGTATAACACATTCTTGAGATTGTTCTTTTTAATATCATGTAAATGTTGGTAAACTCGCTTATTGAGGCTATTAATAGTCTTCCCTATGTAGAAACTATAGCACTGTTGGCAGATCGCTATATATATCGGACATCTACTTTGACAATTAAGCCTTTGCTTCAGGACTACCCTACCAAAACCTCTAATATACAGAGACTCATTCTCCAAAATGTATGGGCATTGATTACAATGTCCACATTTCACCATCTTGCCTTTGTTCACATTGGTTACATTAGTTTCAAGCAAGTTTTTTATTAACTTGTCTTTCTTATATACTACTACCGGATAGTCACCTAATTTATTTTTAAATTGTTGTTCCATGTCAAAAAGTACGCAGTTGTGATTTAAAATTTGATTTTACCAAAAAGTGGACTAAAAGTAAGAACCATAGAGTGTTGAAAATAATTTTTGGTAATATGCGATATGTTTACCCTACCACTGCTATTGTTATTATATACCCCTTAATATGGGTAAAAAATGGCCTTGCTTTCTCTTTGTGATGACTTCCTGAAGTATGGGTTCTAGAAAGTGTATGGGATACCCTCTTCCTAGTAGCATATTCTCTAAAATTCCTATTTCCTTTAGAAAGAATTCCTCTTTGCTGAGCATCCTTGCCAACCTAACTCCCTGCCCCTTCACCAAGGATCTCTTTTGGTGCATTGGGTGAGCACTGGAAAATTGAAACAATGTATTGGAGTAGGTTGGCTTCCTGTATAACGTGGAGATAAACTGGTGATTGACTTTATCCTTCCTGATAGTGATCTCCAAGAAGTGTATACTGTCATCATTAATGTCCATTGTAAACTGTAGAAACTGTGTACTTTTATTTAAGAATTCAAAGAATTCATGCAATAACTCCTGAGTCCCTCCCCATAAAACAAGGATGTCATCCAAATAACATCCATAGAATTTACAGTATTTAAATAGTTTGGATGTGAAAACCTTGGAAGTTTCCCATTCAGCTAGGACAAAATTATCAAATAGGGGCACACATGATGCCCCCATGGCCACCCCTATCTTTTGTTTAAAATATTACCCCTCAAAGAAAATGGAGTTATTGTTAAGTATCATATCCATAACTGTTTGGAACATCAATATTCTGGAATGTGTAAAACCAGAATGCTTGCAAAGAAAATCATAAACCATACTGATACCCTCCTCATGTGGAATAAGTTACGGACATCAGTTGTGGCAAATATAAGATGATCGTTGTACATATCCTGTTGAATTTTCTTAAGACAGTCCCATGAGTCCTGTAATATATGTGGGAATTGTTAAATCCTTCCGGTTTAATTCTATATACTTAGCCATAGAAAATGTCTTTGATGCCTTGGCATCCACTATGGGCCTTAAGGGGTGATCAGTGGTAGACTTATGGATCTTAGGTATACCGAAGATTGTAGGGGTATGTGGGCTTTCTTGTTGTATATAGTTTAACTCGGCAAGTGTTATTTGATTGTCAAGTAATAGGTCTATGAGTGTTATGTCTATATGCTATATTAAGTTTATTGATAGAAGTTTCTTCATAGGTATCACTATATAGATGTAAAAGCATTTTTTGGTTATAGACCTCTTGATCCATAGCTACCAAACCTCCCCCTTGTCAGGTTTCAAAAATGAAAGTAAAATAGAAACACTGGAATTGACCAATCAACCCTTGTCTCGAAGCTCTTAGCTAAACACCCTATGCTAGACCAGATCCAACCAGTTCACATACTCACACTAAGTGCAGGTAGGCCCTAGCCAGCACAAGATGGCATAGCTGCAAACACAGGAAAAACAGATCTGGATACAGCAAAACCTGTAATCAGACTATGCTAAAGATATTTAAACTCTGTTTAGGTCAATTTAACACAGAACAGGTACACACTTAAATATAACCGCAGAACAGTTAACACTCAAACAGTTTAACAGTAAAACAATACTGTGAAGATGTAATACAAGTTAATAAAACAGCACAGTTAATCAAATACAAGTGCAGTACAAGTCAGAATAAATTGAAAAATGGCATGTAGTTTTGTAGTTTCTCTCAGCAGCTTTGAAATCAGCCAGGGTAGATGCAGAATGCTCACCACCTAGTAGCTCGATTAAAACAAGCAAGTACCACAAAATGAAAGTAAAAAAGAAACACTGGAATTGACCAATCAACCCTTGTCCCTGAGCTCTTAGCAAAACTCCATATTCCAGACCAGTTCCAACCAGTTCACTTACTCCCACTAAGTGGAGGTAGGCCCCAGCAAACACAAGACGGCATAGCAAGAAACACAGGAATCACAAAACAGATCTGGATGCAGCAAAACATGTAACTTGATTACGCTAAAGATATTTAAACTCTGTTTAGGCTGCAGGAGAACAGATACACACTTAAATATAACCGCAGAACAGTTCACACTCAGTCAAATAGTTTAACAGTAAAACAGTGAAAAATACTGTGCAGATGTAATGCAAGCATGCCTCTCAACCTGGAAACATTAAAAATCTGGACAAAGGCCTGTGACGATTGGGAAGATATGGGCGAAGGCTGCCAGCCTAGTCAAATAGAATTTAATATATAATTCTATCAACTGTATAAATAAATGTAAAATACAGGCTTGTGTTTTTAAATGTAAGAAAACACTGTGAAATGTGGAACTGCAAAATATGTGACAACATTGCACTCTACTGGCTCAGTGAAGCATGTTGTATCCTTTCATGTTAGAATTTGGCCCGAGGGCGGCTGGATAAAGATTTCATGCCCATTGTTTTAAGTCTAAAGTTTATGTCTAGAATTGTGCTTTATTGCTTTAGTTTCTGTTAGTATACACATGTGAAATGTCTTCTATTGTTGTAAGTTTCTGTGCAGGTGTTAGATTGCTAAATAATGCAGTTTGTGGCCTGAGAACTCAGACCAGGTGTTAAGATGATGCAATATGAATACTGGGAATACCTTAGTGTCAAAAATTATGCAACTTTGGGAGGGCCTTAGATACATGTTTGTTAGTAATGTTTAAATACTATTTATCACAAAGAGACCCAAGGCATTTTGATCTGGACATCTAACTTACCAGCACTGCTTATGCTCTTTATGTATGTAAGTAGGATTGCAGCACTGTGTTTTTTCTTAAGATTAGCTAAAGATTAGAAAGTTAGATTATGTATTTTTCTGTGCAATCAGATCTTTCCTACAATATTATTTTAAGTGTCTGTGCAATCTGTGAACTCTTAAGATATCTCTGTGGTGTAGTAGTTTTGTCTTGTGTTTTAATTATTTATTATTAAATATTTTTAAAACCTTCTATCTGTGGCTGTTTTGTGTAGAGATGAAGTATGCTTTAGAGTACATTATATATTTACAGAGTTTACTGTCTAAGCCCTTCCAATAAGCCTTAGACTGTATAGTCACATTACCATTAGATATTAATACCGCACAGTAATAATTGGACTCCCTTTTAAGGGCCTTTTAGTAGCTGATATTATTAACTGGGTGGTGGCAGTAATTACTACCGTATAGTCTGGGTAAAGGGGCACAGCTGGAGAATCTGTGTCAGCCTTTCCCAGGAGTGTCTGTGAAGTTGTATAAATACTTATCTCAAAGTATGTGTGTGTTGTGTCAGCTACTTGGGCAGGACACAAAGCACTGGTTGGACAGAGAGGTTACTGGAGGTTCTAGCTTGCCCAGTTAGGCTGAGACCTGGACCCTATAGCTGTGCCAGTGTGGAGTCTTATTGGGGACCTGGTGAGCAAGGGAGCAGCCAGCCCCAGACTGACTGTGATCTCTGTGTGCACTTAAGGGAAATTGCACTTTACTGTGTGTATTAGTTATCCTTTCCTCTTCTATGAGATGACCTCCCTGGTGTTAGTGGTGAGGACTGAGGCTCCTTGATTGCTGGGCCAGAGCACGGTCGTCAAAAGGCCCATGAAAAATAGGTACAAATCTGTATGTTGATTAATATAAACTTTGCATACATAACTATGTAACCCCACCCACTCCAAAGGAATTGTGGGATACCAACTTCAAACACAAAATGAAGAACAGAAAACCAATATATGGCTCCAGAGGCCCAGATTCTGTAGTAAATGGTAACCATTTTATTTAAATGTCTAGCAATGATGTTCACTGGGAAGGAAGAAGATGATGAACCTTAGGATTTTGTTTCTGTTGACTTGGAGTATGTGGGTTTTGTTGTAAAATAGGGCATTTAATGGTAGGCAATATTCTAATCTTAGCAAAAGAATATTACAGTTTGCTACAACTTCCAAAAGTCATTCTCCATGGCGTACTGATCAGTGGTGTTACTGGCATTGCTTGAGTTCGTGCCCACCCTGGGCTGTCTTTGAGTTTGCTGCCCTTCCCCCCTCACAAAATCATAGTCAAATGGGGCCCAAATACACAGCCTTCCCCCTGCAGCCATTCCAGTGTCCCATTACTTGCCTACTTCACCCCATTTACCATAAACACTAATGTGCATACTGCTTTACTTCTACAATGATTATCTGGATTTTATTTATTTATTTTTTTCATTTTCTAGCACAAACACTAATAGACATCTGCTAAACAAAGCAATACAGTCTTACAATGAAAATAGACTTGGCATTAAAACTTCTCTCCCCTTGAAACTCACATTCATTAAAGCAGCATTGAAACCCACATCTAAAGAAAATGCATCTGGCCAGTGGTGGATAAAGATTACCTTTGGGCTGTTTTCAAAATTATAGGCCCCTTGCACACAAAACATACACATGTTCTTTGATACACCTTCTTGATAATATTAAATTATATTCCTTATATAATACAGCACACTTATTAGAACATGTTTTAAATGTATTGTTTTGAACATTTTTCCAGTAAGCAATGTAACAAAATGCATGAGTCAATAATGAGGCCCAATTCATAACATTTCAAACATAAAAGTCTACTCAAACATCTACAGCCCACCAGTATCAGTAAATATGAAGAATCTCTGCAGAAGTAAAATTCATCTAAATAATTCAACATTAAAGAGATCTGTAACTAAAGAAGAGGCTGCTACTAGCAAGCAACTTTATATTTAATTGTTTCATCTACAAATAAAGTACCCATTACCCTTGAGGAATAAATTGCCTAGGTTACATTTAAAAAAAATGATAAGTTAGTAATATTGCAATAGGGAATGGATGGCAAGCAAACTGATAATACATTCATAGTTCTAGGTATCTCTATCAAAGAGGACATTCTCAGAAATGCAGCATCCACCCCTTTTAAAAGTACAACACAGTACACTATCAGCAATCCATCTATATACTGTGGGAGAAGAACCCACAACCTTCTGCATCAAAAGCAAGTTTTTGACCTGTTATGCTGCTAACAATACAAGCAGACTTAGCATAAGCAGAACTAAACTTCTCTCTTCCTAAAGAACTATACAGCACAAGAAATCTGGAAAAAGACAAAATTTATTGGCGGGGGACAAAGGCCCCCCCCAAAAAAAACAGGGACACATTTTAAACATTGCTTGTATAATCTTGGAAAGTTGCTAGAATATGTTTTCTGTTACCATACCTTTCCTAAAAGATAGGAAGACTGAAACTTAAATGGCTATCATTATTTAGTGAATTCAGTTCTCAATAATTTGGTAGAAAACCACAATTTTTTAAGAGGAACAGACCAAAACTTACAAACATTCCAGACATTGAATCACAAGGAATCACAAGTGGCCAGACACTGAATCCCAAGTGGTGGTGTAGGTAAGGAATTTGTGCTCTTGCTCTTTGTACCTAAGGTACAGAGTTGAATGTAACACTAACCACCTGGTATACTTAGCTGGGGCAGTTACACACACACACACACCACTTACACACACCACTTACTTCTAATGGAGTTCCAAACCTCCTGAACAACAATACACTCTCTATACCCCCCGAATAACAACACACATACCACTTACTTCTAACTGAGCTCTATACCCCATGAATAACAACACTTAAATGGCAGCTCTGCAGCACTGCTGCAAACACGGAACCAACAACACTTACCTACAATAAATGGCAGCACTTGCTTCTGTAATATTGCGGAGCTCTGACTGAATAAATCTGTACACTTCTGTAATGACTGGAGCACTAACCCCCCCCCCCCCAGAATAACACCACTTACTTCTGCAACTGCAGCATGGCAGCACTTACAATAAACAGAAGCACTTGCAATACAATAAATGGCTGCATGGCAGCACTTACTTCTGCAAACACGAAATGGACAGATCTCTAATACAATGCATGCGGCAGCACTTACTTCTGCACTGCAGCAATACAATCTGAATATAGATTTATACTTCTCTAATGTCTGGCAGTACTAAGCATGTAATGATTGGCAGCACTAAGCAGTAAGCACACACACACTTCTGTAACAGAGCGGACACCGGACACCTTACAATAGATTTCTGTGAATCCAGCCAGCACTTCTACACACACATTTCTGTAAATGGAGCAGCAGCACTTTCTGCTTATGATAAATTTCTTTAAACAAACAACCATTCTGCTGAGACTCTCTGGTCTCTCGTCCCTCTGCTTGATTTCTGCCATTAGCGGAATACATGCAGTTCTATTTTAAACTGGGCCCATAGCGAGTGAATCAGATAGCATTAAATTCTTTTTCTTTTTCTTACCTGCTGACCCCATTTCTCATCCTGACCTGCAGCATGTAGTCGGGTGCTGGACGGACAGCCAGACACAGCAAAACTATTAAATTGTTCCACTGCTGCTGCTATATTCCCTCCAATACAGTTAAAAATAACAGTCCAATAAGGCTGATGTCCTTTACGCATGCCTCCTGTAGGCTGGTGATACGTGGTGATGTAAGCCATAGATTTAAAGTTGAAATAATAAAAAAAATAAATAAATAAATAATTGAAAAAAAAAAAATAATCAGGGAAAAAATCAGGAATTAAAGGGGCCACTCGGGAATTTGTGGCACCCCATTATTTTGCCCTCAAAACCGATAAATACCTTGGAATTCAGCACGGTTGAGAGGTATGAATGCAAGTTAATAAAACAGCACAGTTAATCAAATACAAGTGTAGTATAAATCAGAATAAATTGAAAAACGGCACTTAGTTTTGTAGATTCTCTCAGCAGCTTTGAAATCAGCACAGGGTAGATGCAGAATGCTCACCACCTTGTAGCTCGACTTAAACAAGAAAGTACCACAAAACAAAAGTAAAACAGAAACACTGGAATTGACCAATCAACCCTTCTCCCTGAACTCTTAGCTCAACACCCTGTGCCAGACCAGTGCCAACCAGTTCACTTACTCCACTAAGTGGAGGTATGCTCCAACCAACACAAGATGGCGTAGCAGGAATTTCACAAACGGATCTGGATACAGCAAAACCTATAACCAGACTATGCTAAAGATATTTAAACTCTGCTAAGGTCGATTTAACACAGAAGGATGGAGAACAGATACACACTTAAATATAACAGCAGAGCAGTTTACACTCAGTTAACTTAACAGTTTAACACTAAAACAGTGAAAAAATACAGTGGAGATGTAATGTAAGTTAATAAAACAGGACAGTTAATCAAATATAAGTGCAGTATAGGATAAATGGAAAAATTGCACTTAGTTTTGTAGATTTTCTCAGCAGCTTTGAAATCAACACAGGGTAGATGCACAATGCTCATCACCCTGTAGAATGACTAAAGCCAGCAAGTACCACAAAACAAAAGTAAAATAGACCAGGCTAGAGGTCAAGCTTTTCCTCAGGGGGTCCTGCATCTTAACCTACCAAGGAAACCCATCTCTGCCTCTTGGGATGTCAATTATGTGATGAAAAAGCTTTCACTGCCACACTTTCAACCAGCATCTTCTGCTTCTATAAAATGTTGTACATGGAAAACCATCCTTCTCTTGTCTGTCACCTCTGCTAGTAGAGTTTCTGAGTTACAAGATCCCATGGCTATCCTCCCTTTTCTTAGTTTTCACAAGGACAGGATGACTCTCAGGGCTAATCCATCCTTCATGCCTAAGATAGTGAACCAGCTGTTCCTCAGTCAGGCTATTTATCTTCTTACTTTCTTTGCCAATCTGCAAAACGGGGGGGGGGGTCTTACATTCTCTAGACATTCATAGGCAACAGAGATTTTATCTGGACAAAACTAAATCCTTCAGAAAGACTAACCAGCTGTTTGTTTCATTTATGAGCCCTAAGCTGGGTCAGACAGTCCTCAAACAGGTTATCTTTTTCTGATACTCAAACTATGGTAAGAGCTTACCTTCCTTCCCTGAAGCACATTCTACTAGAACAATGGCTTCTCCAGGGGCATTCCATAAAGGAATAGACTGCAGGTCTATTTTGCAGGTGGACACTTAGTCCTCTGCACATACCTTTAGCAAACCCTACAAAATCAATGTTTTCTCCAGGTCCAGAGCAGCCTTCACTCAGTCATTTATGTCCAGGCTGCTGGACAACTCTTCTTCTCTATAGCCAAACACCCTTCTTTCCTCCATCAGCTCTGGGAATAATGCATGTCAGGAATAGTGCAACACTGATATTAGGCAGGACATATTACAGTTGTGTAAGAACTTACCACAGCAGTAGATATCCTACTCATCACTATTGGCAGTGTTCCATCCCACCGTCCATCCCCTCTTCACTTTCTCACCTCAACCTTCATTTTCCTCTCCCCCTTTGCTTTAGTCTTTGCTCTGTTACATAGAAATGGGAGAGTTTTCTTACCTGTTTGAGCTACACCCCTCCTAGCTGGTCATAGTCTTCACACTGTTGGCTTGGAGATAGTCTGAGGATCCACGCTCATACCTCTGTCTATGTCCCCCAATGCATACAAGCTGAGGTCATGCTTTGGACATATGACTTAGGGAAGGTAAAGCTTTGGCACCCCAGCTGGACATCAGCGGTGACAACCCATATGACAAGAATGCTGCAACAGTGATAAGTAGGACATCTACTGTTATGGTAAGTTCTTACACAACAGTATCATCTAGGTTCGATTTGGGATAAAATAAATTACTTTTCTATTTATAAAGTTAATAATAGGGTCTTAAAAATGAGTAAGTCCTTTCCCAGACAGTATCAGAACTTAGCTGAAGTGGTGGTGGTATTAATTACTGCAAAATAATATAATCACTCCAGCAGACCTGGGTTCAAAATACATTTCTGACTGTATGACATATCCTAAGCGATATACTGGTGTGTGTGTTTGTGGCACACTGTTTACTTCACAGACACAAGATAAAGTGTGTGTCTCACATCTTCACTGTCTGGTTATTGGGTAGGTGTATAATAGTTTACAGAATGATTGCCTAATATTTACCTATGAATCAAATTAATTAATAGGCTTTAGTTGTTTAATATAATCAAAATGTTTTGTATTTTGGGGGTGGGGGTTGCTATAATGGTAAGGTGTTTATATTATAGACAAAAAGTTCAAGGTTTGATTTTTATTATTAAAGGAAATTGTCCAGGTTCAAAATGACCTACAAGGACAGATAACCTAGTACTCACCTATAAAAACTAGTACTCGCCTATAAAAACTTTTTGTTTGGATGCCAGTAACATTTAAGCAATACAAAAACTGTATAACTAAACACCACAACAATACCACAGACTTTCTGTTCAAGAAATATATGACAACAGCTTATACAATAAAGTTGTACTCTACTTTCTAAGAATTAATTCTGTGAGAACATAATACCAGTTGTCAAGGTAAACAACCTTATTACTGAGGGATACATTAATTTAACTATACTTTATGTAATGAATCAGACTAAAATGCTTTTAAGGCTTTATAGAAGAAATGCATTACACCACATATAGGTAGGGATAGTATTTGAGTTATACCGCCACTAAATAAATAATGCAGCACCTATTGGTACTCTGTTATGCTAAACAGTCATATGTCATATATAGACATCCAATCAGAAGTCAAAGATTACACTTTCCTCCCATGAAAGTCTCATGAAACCTAACTCATCGTGTTTTAACACATGCCCAGTCCCCTGTAAATCCAGATTTGCCCAGTTTTGTACATGTGTCTGGATCTTGCTTTACATGTCTGCTAGACATTACTTTATTTTGCATTTTGCCTTGACAGGAAGAATATATTTTCTCTGCCAGCACAAAAATGTATATCGTCAGTGGAAAAGTACTAGAAAACATTTAAATGTATGCAGCATTTTGTAACTTCAAACCTAATTTTCATTCACTTTTAAACATATTTGCCTAATAGAAACACTTTCAATTATTTATGTATTATGCAGTTGAAAGCAGTTGTACAAATTAAAAAAAGATGTACATTAATTAGTTTATCATTGTATTATAGACCGGAGTGGAAAAGCAGGGCTTACAGAGGGTAATAGAAAAGTCATGATCATGTGACTTAGAGTAGACTACCCACTTTGTATTCTGAAACGTGAAGAAAAAAGAATGGAAAGACAAACTGAATAAGATGTACAGCCTGCACATCAACGGGAAATGGAAAAACTGTAGTGAAAACATCGGTTAAGCATGTGACCTGCATAGAGCTAAATAAGCATCCTCATTGGTCCTTTTGAATTTTGTTTACGTTTTTTTTGTTCAAGTTTTGGCTTCTGGTATTTAGGTCCTGCATCTGAGCAGGTTTCTGTTTGTTTGTGCATCATGCAGCACTGCAAACTACTATGCAATTCTACTCCAAAGCCAGACAGTTAAATTCAAGAAATTTACCCTTAAACCCAGGTAGAAATATCCAGTCGCTGAGCTCCTCTGTAAACTTTTTGAAAAAGCCACCCCTAGTGACAACAGTCTTCAACCTAGCCTTATGGACAGTTGGACTACCCTTGTTTCTCCTGCCTACCTTATTTAGGTTTACCAGACATCTGGCAAAAGGAGGACATCTCCTCTTTTACAGCGTTGTGTCCTGCATCTGGCAAGCATTGCCTAAAAAGCCAAAAATGTCCAGCTTTCTTCAATCCCACAGGTATATCACATCAGTGGCGGCTCGTGGCATAGGACTGCTAGGCTGTAGCCCCCCAACTTTCTCCACACACACACACACACACACACACACACACACACACACAAAAAAGAAAAGAAAACACTTTAATTTACCCAGTAGTAGCAGTTTGAACTATTACTACTGTGTAAAGTAAAGCAATGTGTTTCTACGCTGAACTCGGGGCAGTGCGCAGGAGCTCTGAAGTTCTGCTTCAATAATAATAAAAAAATATGTCTTTTTTTTTTTCTCTCTAGACTGTTTTAAAAACAGTCCAGATTGAGAAGACCGAAGGCATCTATGTAGATGCCCAGAAGTCATTACGTTTTAACCGCAGGAAACAGGAACCTGATGGGACTGCGAAGTCAGCAGTCTGTCACGTAATCTGTATATGTAAAGTGGCTGCTGATTAGTCCTGTTGCTCTTGCGTTCTCTTCCCGAGCTTTAGTTGTGAGGGAGAGAGCAACAGAGTGGAGAAACAGGGGTTGACCATCATATTAGTGTTCAAGGTAGGTTCTTTTTTTTTCCTGGCAGGGTTAACCAGATACTAGGGAGGCGATGTGTTTTGGGGACTGTTGATTTTCTTTTTTAATACACTGGCAGGGTCAACGGAACCAAATGATTCCTGTGTTCTGTGTGTTTTTTTTTGGGTTGTTGATGACTTTCTTTCATACCTCTCATCCTCTTAGAGCAAGAAATCTGGACACAGCCATAAATATCGGAGGGACAAAGGCCTAAAAGTAATTTTTAAATATTGCTCTTGCAAACTTAAAAAAAAATTGATATAATAACAGATCTTGCATTAACATAAATTTTCTGAAGGTTATGAAATCTGAAACTCAAATGTCTGCCATTATTTTCTGACTTCAATCTTTACTGATTTGCCAGTGGTTTGCCAGAAAACCGCAATTTTATAAGAAACAGACCTAACATATGAGGCAAAAAATCTGTACAGTTGAGAGGCATGCTTTCTTTCTTGAATATATCCTGGCAGGATTAACCAGATATAGGGAGGCAATGTGTTTTGGGGACTGTACATAATACACTGACAGGGTCAACCAGATGCTAGTGGGTGGTGTATTTTGGGGGCTTTCTTTCTTTCTTTTTTTTTTTTTTTTATATAATATCCTGGCAGGAGTCCAGGAGTTACTAGTTATGCTGTGTGTTCTGGGGGTCTGTTTGTGGATGACATGTTTTTTTTTTTCAACTTAATGTATTTTTGCAGAGTTAGTCAAGATACATTAGAATGGTTTGTCAATGGCTTGTTGTAACTGTGGTCTTTTATTTTCATTAGTTTAAACCTTGCAGGGTCAAAGCAGATTCTCTGGGTAGGCATTTGGGATGGGGGCAATGCCTATGTGTGAATGGAATGACTGCAGCTCTGGCTTGCTCTGCAAGAGTAATGTGCATTTGAGTGAAGTAAGATAGACCTCAAGCTCTGAACTCTAAGTATTGTTTATGTGAAAAAAAAGAATACTTACCTTGATGACAGTGTTGTCTTTTTGTTGTTGTTTTTGTTTTTAATATTGCATATTGTGGGTGGGGTAGGCAGTGGAGATTGAAACTATGTGTGAAAGAAACAACTGGCCCTGCTGTTTACTGTTGTTGTAATTGCAGCTGTGCAAAACTGTAATACTTTTCTGTCCGTACCTTAAGATGACTGTAAAATAATTATCAAGTTTGAGTAATTCTTAATTAATGTTATTTCATATTTGTTCATGTATATATTGAATGCTTGTTAAAAGTGTTTTTAATATGTTGGAGCTCTTCTCTCTGGACCTATGCTGAATAATTTGTTTTTTTTTTTCGACTAAAGCCAGTTGCAGAAACCAGGGTAAACAAAACTAAAATAAATACAATGAAATGTGTATTTGTCTGGCACACATAAGCTGCGACTAATGTTTCTGTCAACAAAATGAAAGTAATGCAAGTATGCAACCCAACTGTTACTATTATTTCTACTTTAATCCCTAAATGGGGGTATTTGTGAATGGAATGAGTTGACTGGCCTTGCTGTTTACTGTTTTAATTGTGGCTTTGCAAGATCAATGTGTATTTGACTAAAGTCAGCTGCCATACAAGCCTGTAACTACTGTTTTTGTGCAACAGAGTAAATTAATGGAATTGTTGCTATTTTTGTTTTAATCCTGGCAGGATCAAAGCAGATACTTTAGGTTGGCAATTGATATGATGGCTGTTTATGGATGAAATGTTTGGTGCTGTAGCCTTGGTGTAATAATTCTGGCTTTGCAGGACTAATGTGTATTTGGGTGAAATAAGATAGATAACAAACTCTGATTATTTTGCATGCATCAATTCAATACAGTAATGAAAACATTACTGATGTTCGCAAGGTCAAATCACCTACTTTAGGTAGGTAATAGGCATGGGGGGGCTGTTTGTAAGGGAAATGAGTGGTCTTACTATTTACTATTATAATTCTGCTTTTGCAAGACTGCTGTGCATTTGAGTGTAGTGAGATGGGGTGAGTACAAACGCTAACCTTTGGATAATGTATATGTGAGAGCAATACAGTAATGTAAATATTGTCTTTTTTTTTTTGCATTCTATATTGATTACCCGAGAGGGATGCTACACCAAAGGATGGTTACCACAGTTGTGAATCAAGTAAATACTATGTATTGTTGAAGTACGGGGTTTATACTACATACTAATACTTCTCAACCTCTTAGAGCAAGAAATCTGGACAAAGCCATCAATAATGGGGGACAAAGGTCCCAAAATAGGGACACTTATTGCTGTTACAAACATTAGCATGAATTTTCTGTATGATATGAAGTCTAAAACTCAAATGTCTGTCATTATTTTCTAACTTTAATCCTCAATGATTTGCAAGAAACACACACTTTTATGCATAATGAACTAAAAATATGGGGCAAAAATTTGGATATTCTGCAAAAATCTGTACAGTTGAGAGGTATGTAACATACTGCAAAGCGTATTTTACCCAAGCTTAGCATCCTGATCCTGGCCTGCTTTTATGTAAAACTATTCTTTTAATGTACTTTATATTATATCTGTGTCCCACCTCTCTGCTTAACACAAGCCTTCCATACCAAGTGCTGTAAATAATTTCGGTTTCCATTTATAGCAAATCTGCCAGAGAGTTTGTGTTGCAAATAATTGCTTTTCATTTCATGTAAATTCCACCATTGCTGCTGACAGGTTTCTGCTTGTTTCATACTACTGAAGTTGTATCTGTGTTGTTCCAAAGTGGTTAGTATTAAAGTCTGCAGTTAGATTCTCCTTGTTTTGTAACTACTCTTCCAGTTTTGTAACTACTCTTCCACTCATTTAAATTGTTTTCAGTCTTCCTTTACATAAATATTATTAAAAACAATTTCAAATCCTGCTATTTTTTATTGTACAACTTACTCTTTAAGAGCCCAGGTAATCATGTCAGACATTTTAAGACTAAAAATGAGGAAAGTTCCTCGTAATGAGGTATACTTGAGACGCATTATACTGCAAGCCTTCTAGCTATAGATTTTAGCAGTTGTTTCACATTTTGTGTTTTGCTCCATATTCTGAGATGCAGTGAAGCACTGTTCCACTTTTGGAAAACTGGGAGTTGGTGGCTATGAATGATCTCACTGAGCATAGTTAATAGTTAATAAAGTCATACTACAGTATACTGAGCAGAGTTTATAAAGTCATACTACAGTACACTGTGCATAGTTTATAAAGTCATACTACAGTACACTGAGCATAGTTTATAAAGTCATACTACAGTACACTGAGCATAGTTTATAAAGTCATACTACAGTGCACTGAGCATAGTTATAAGTCATACTACAGTACACTGAGCATAGTTTATAAAGTCATACTACAGTAGAAATTATTGTATAATGTGCAGCAGGTAAAGGTGATAAAGGATAATGAGGGAGACATACTTACAATCGAGGACAGTGTGTTGAGCAGATGGAAAGGGTACTTTGAGGGGCTGATGAATGAAGAGAATGAGAGGGAGAGAAGGTTGGATGATGTGCGGATAGTGAATCATGAAGTGCAGTGGATTAGCAAGGAGGAAGTAAGGACAGCTATGAAGAGTATGAAGAATGGAAAGGCTGTTGGTCCAGATGACATACCTGTGGAAGCATGAAGGTGTTTAGGAGAAATGACAGTGGAGTTTTTAACCAGATTGTTTAATGAAATTTTGGAAAGTGAGAGGATGCCTGAGGAATGGAGAAAAAGTGTTTTGGTACCAATTTTTAAGAATAAGGGTGATGTGCAGAGCTGTAGTAACTACGGAGAGATTAAATTGATCAGTCACAGCATGAAGTTATGGGAAAAAGTAGTGGAAGCTAGGTTAAGAAGGGACGTGATGATTAGTGATCAGCAGTATGGTTTCATGCCAGGAAAGAGCACTACAGATGCGATGTTTGCTCTGAGAGTGTTGATGGAGAAGTACAGAGAAGGTCAGAAGAAGTTGCACTGTGTTTTTGTAGACTTAGAGAAAGCATATGACAGGGTGCCTAGAGAGGAGTTGTATTATATGAGGAAGTTGGGAGTGTCACAGAAGTATGTAAGAGTGGCACAGGATATGTACAAGGGTAGTGTGACAGTGGTGAGGTTTGCGGTGGGAATGATGGATGCATTTAAAGTGGAGGTGGGATTACATCAAGGTTCAGCTCTGAGCCCTTTCTTATTTGCAGTGGTGATGGCAGGTTGACAGATGAGATCAGACAGGAGTCCCCGTGGACTATGATGACATTGTGATCTGTAGTGAGAGTAGGGAACAGGTTGAGGCGACCCTGGAGAGGTGGAGATATGCTCTAGAGAGAAGAGGAATGAAGGTCAGCAGGGCTAAGACAGAGAATATATGTGTGTGAATGAGAGGGAGGACAGAGGAATGGTGAGAATGCAGGAAGTAGAGATGGCAAAGGTGGATGAGTTTAAGTACTTGGGATCAACAGTTCAGAGTAATGGTGAGTGTGGAAGAGAGGTGAAGAAGAGAGTACAGGCAGGATGGAGTGGGTGGAGAAGAGTGTCAGGAGTGATTTGTGACAGAGTACCAGTAAGAGTGAAAGGGAAGGTCTACAAGAGGGTAGTGAGACCAGCTATGTTATATGGGTTGGAGACAGTGGCATTGACAAAAAGGTGGGAGTCAGAGCTGGACGTGGCAGAGTTAAAGATGTTAAGGTTTGCACTGGGCGTGACGAGGGTGGACAGGATTAGGAATAAATATATTAGAGGGTCAGCCCAGGTTGGAAGGTTTGCAGACAAAGCCAGAGAGGCAAGGTTACATTGGTTTGGACATGTGCTGAGGAGGGATGCCGATTATATTGGGAAAAAGATGCTAAGGATGAAGCTACCAGGTAACAGGAAAAGAGAAAGGCCTAAGATAAGGTTTATGGATGTGATGAGAGAGGACATGCAGGTGGTTGGTGTGACAGAGCAAGATGCAGAGGACAGGAAGAAATGGAAACAGATGATCCACTGAGGCAACCCCTAATGGGAACAGCCGAAAGATGATGATGATGATGATGATAACGACTTGTGGAAGATTTTATTAATGCAATTAATATAAAATGTTATAATGCACCTTACAATCTTTTTAAAATAAATAATTTTAAGCACTACAGTGAGATACAGCCTTAAATAAATAGATAAAATATGTGGTGCATGATTGTGTGGTATGCCAGAGCACAAAAGGAAGCGCATCCTTTCTAGAAAGAAGCTTGAATAAACCCTGTAATGAAAGCTAGAAACACAGCCATAGTGTTGCTTAGAAAGCATTCTGACAGGTGTCACGCCATTATGGAAGGGGTGTAGGTTATGATGAGATTTACTTAACCATGCAAAGGTTTGGTCAGGACTATGTAGCCCAAATAACCAGGTGTAATAGCCAGACATGAGCAGAACTCACCATAAGCTTTGCCATGGACTAACCATTGCTTAATTTTTAAACTTTTTCTACAGTATTTAGTAGCTTATCAACTAGAATTGGAAGATAGAGTAAATATAATTTATATATAAGCTCTAATTTATATTCTTTAAAGCTTTCTGTTATAATCTATGTATTAGCATTTGTTTACCAAGATATTCACCACAGTTTTCAACTTCTTAGCACAAGAAATCGGACTAAAGCCTTATAAATGTACACTGAACAGCATGGCTTTGATTGGCTGGGAGAAAATATTTCATTAAATCTCCTTTGCTGCACAGCTTCCAGAGGTGGTCAAAGACTCTATGTGTAACATTGTATACTTCTGTAACAGTACTGCTGTATCATTTTATTGGAGTCTTTTATCTAAAAATGTCATCCAGCAGTAACAGGAAATGCAAATTCTCGGACCACATGAAAACAAAGTACCCATGCTTTGGTGAAGGACACACCAAAAACAAAGCAAAGTGTTTGGTTTATGATTCTTACTTGTCCATTGCAAACAAAGGTACCAGTGATTTAGAATGACATGTTACCAGCAAATCTCACAGAAACATGGTAAAGATGTCTGCTTCATCTGCAAAAATCACATCATTTTTTCAACCAAAACATTCGACAGAATCTTTGAAGACATGTGCTGCCAAAGCAACATTAGCGTTTCACACTGTCACTCATCATCAGTTATATAAATCTATGGATTGCACTGCTGGTCTAAGGAATAGGCTGCTTGGTGACTCTGAAACTGCTAAAAATATTACATGTGCCAGGATAAAATCGGAGGCAATTATAAACAATGTCATAGGCCGCCACACTGTTATAGAAGTAGTAAAGTCACTAAATGGCATTAACTGCTTTGGAATTGCAACAGATGCCAGTAACCATGGTGTAGAGAAATTATTCCCAATAATCATTCAGTATATTAATTGGAAAGCTGGTAGAACTCAGACTAGATTACTTGCACTGGACAGCATGCCAAATGAAGCGGCCAAAATGGTATATAGTTACAGTGGCGGCTGGTGACTTCAAATCAAAGGAGGGGGCTGCAGGAGACAGTTGAATGGGTGGGGCCAGTGGGAAGGGTGTGGTCAACCAGAAAGGGGTGGGGCCATGCTCAAAACCACAAAAACTGGGACTTTAAATACGCTGCCTTGGGTGCCAAACTGTCATTATAAGAGACCAATCAAAACAAAATGAAGTGTAGAAGAAAAATATATTTCAATGCATTGGCTACATGATAGCTTACAATATCTAGAAGGAAACAAAAAGGTTGTAAGGCATGAAAAAATAAATTACTTTTTAAATACAATACAGGAATGTTAGTCAAAATCGAGTATATAAAAGAACAAGCAGCACTCCTCTCAAACCACTTCTCCTTGCACTGCAGTTCTAATTATAATTTATATTCAACTTTATTTATAATTATAATTTATATTCAGCTTTATAAAAGTACCAAGTAACATGCTGAAAGTAGTAATCTTTGTGATACCCCCACTTGTAAAAATGTTTCTTATCCAAAAAAGACCTGCTGCCTGACAACAACTATCTACTTGTTTCATGGGGAAGACATGATCAAAGTAAAAGATGAACAGCAAACAAGAAACAAGCTCAAGATAAATTGCTTAAAGGATTACTGCACATGTTATGGACCACACATGATAGGTTGGCATTCTGTTTAATTTACGGGTAAAGCCTGCAAAGATGACTGCAAGTCTCCAACAAATGTAATGAGCTTCTGAAAATACTGTGATCCTGCCCTTTATTACAAAACTGTCATATGCATTTCAATACCCAAGGCTTATAGATTTTCTGAAGAATAAGAAGCATACATCAACAGTATAAAAATATGACACAAAAGAACATTCTGCAAAATCAAGGACAGATGAAAAGCTACTGTAGTACTTGTGCCTACCTTAGATGGGGGGATACTCTGGACACTTACACTGCATAACTGCTCCTTGCCTTGCTTGGACACATCCAGAGTCACTACATGGGGGAGTGGGGTGCAACAAGTATATCATAATTTGAAATGTCTCTGGCTGACTGTGATGGCCCTGACACATTTGTCATACCTCTCAAACTCGGAGCAAGAAATCTGGACAAAGCCATAAATAGAAGTGGGACAAAGGCCCAGAAATAAGGACAATTTTTAAATATTGCTCTTATAAACTTAGAAAGATAATAGAATAGTGGGTCTTGCATTAGTATGAATTTTCTGAAGGGTACGAAATCTGAAACTCAAATGTCTGTCATTATATTCTAACTTCACTCTTTAACAATTTGCCACTAATTTGCCATAAAACCACAATTTTATGAAGAACAGACCAAAAACGTGATGCAAAAATATAAAACAGCCACACAATACAGCTGGGAACCTGTCAACGAAGGGACACTTTTTAAATTATTACTGTTAAATTGAGCAGCTGACAAAATAAGAGACTCCATATGCATTTCTGAAATAAAAGTAATCTATAACTCTGATAATTACAATTATTTATTAATTGTAAACCCGCCATATTTTCTTCCAAAATTGCCATTTTGCAGAGGGATTATTGGGGGAGAGCAACATTTTGAGTCAAAATCAGGGACAGTTGAGAGGTTTGGATATACCTAATTCTATAAAGTGATTTATTTGCATGTACCTCTCAACCTCTTAATGCAGGAAATCTGGACAAGGCCAAATATATTGGGAGAATATGCAAACAGTACTAAAAATTTCTCTTGTATAAACTTAGACAGTCGATGGAATAACAGGTCTTGCTTTTGCATGCATTTTTCTGAAGGGTATGAAGTCTGAAACTCAATGTCCCTCATTATTTAGGGACTTCATTCCTAAATGATTTGCCAGAAAACCAAAAAAATTTATGAGGAACAAACCAAAAATAAGAATCAAAAATATTTTCATTCTGCAAAAATCTGGACAGTTGAGAGGTATAGTTCAGCCCGGGCTGTCTTTGATGAATTTGCCACCCCCCCCCCCCCACAAAATCATGGTCGAATGGGGCTTCCCCTGCAGCCATTCCAGTGTCCCATTACTTGGCTATTTCACCCCATTTACCATAAACACTGTAACATGCACACTGCTTTACTTCTACAATTATTTGGATTTCATTTAAGTTTTATTTGACATTTTACAGCACAAACACTAATAGATGTGCTAAACATAGCAATGCAGTCTCACAATGAAAACAGAATTGGCATTAAAACTTCTCTGCCTTTGAAACTCACATTCATTGAAACAGCATTGAAATCCACATTCAAAGCAAATACATCTGGCCAGCGCCAGATAAAGATTAACTTTCGGCTGTTTTCAAATCATAGGTTCATATGTTGGTACTAGGCTATCGGCCCTAGGGCCTATACAAGCCTAGCCATAACAATTACCTGGATATTTTTTCCCCACAGTATTTATTTCCCTTGGCCCATGTCTAGCAGGATGACTGACGTGATCCTCGGGGTGAATTTCCTATCTCCCATCCAATCATAGGCCCCCTTGCACACAAAGCACACGTGTTCTTTTATACACCTTCCTGACTGTATTAAATTATATTGTATGATACAGTACAGTTGTTAGTGAACATTTTAAATTTGTTTTGAACATTTTTCCAGTAAACAATGAAACAAAATGCATGCACCAATAATGACAAAACTGCCCAATGCAGAACATTTCCATCATAAGTCTACTCAAATGTCTACAGTTCACCAGTATCAGTAAATATGCACAATTTCTGCAGAAGTAAAGTCATCTAAATAATTCCACATTAAAGAGATCTGTAACTAATGAAGAGGTTGCTGCTAGCAAACAACTTTATATTTCATTATTTCATCTACAAATAAAGTACCTGTTGCCCTTGAGGAATAAATTGCATATGTTACATTACAAAAATGATAAGCAAGTAATATTGCAATAGAGAATGGATTACAAACTGATAACAAGTTCATAGTTACTAGGTATCTTCGCCAAAGAGGACATTCTCAGAATGATGCAAAATAAAAAGATTGTCACACTCACTGTTCCAAAAAGTCTTTCCTTGCAGATATTTTACTTTATAAAATTAACTGTGAAATCAATGCACCACAAGGATATAGGAATTCCTTATATTGAAATCAGTATGTAACTGTTACACAGGTGGACAGCTCAGAAACTTTGCTACAAAAGTGTTACTGAGGAAGAATAGCAATAGACTATTTCTTCCTAATTTCTTGATTTATTCTGAGACTCTAACTTGGACATTTTACCAAAAGTGAAAAGAAGGCAGTACAATTTTATCTTATAGTTATGGACTTTGATTATAGCAGTTTCCACAAGCTTTATTGTCCTTCAAGCAGACAGCGATGCTGGAATACACCAGCAAATAAGATATGCCTAATAGACTTATCCAAGGTTAACAAATTAATAAAATCATAAAATAAAAAATATATTAAACAAATGAAATGCATTATGTTTCATTTCAACATATCATTTACATATAAAAAGTTTAAAAAAAATGACAACTGCAGGAAAAAACTTTTTCAAAACTAATTTTGCAGAATAACTACAGCAACCTTAAACAGCACATTTCTTGTGATAACTTATTACACCAGCAGGTGGCAGCATTGCTTAAGCAATAGTGTTCACTTTGCCTAGCTAGTTAACAGAAAAAAAATGGCAAACACTTGTTTTGTATTAGTTTATTGTTTGACAGTAAGGTAAACTAATAATCAAAACATCAAACTAGAAAAAACACGATGTATCTCACATAAAGAAACTTTTCTCCACTTATTTCAGCAGAATATACACTGCATTAAAGTGATGTTCACCTACATTTTCAATTGGTTAAACAAATAAAAGTTCACAGTACCCACGTAAATTTACTTTTTGTGCAGCCTTGTGACCAAAAGCTCTGTAATCTGCTGTGTACATGTGAAAACTTACTAGACCAGCAGGTGGCAGCACTACATAAGCAGTGATGCTCAACATACATTTTCAGTTGGTTAAACGAGAAAGAAAGGGTCACAGTACTCACATAAATTTACTTTTTTGTGCAGCCTTGTGACCATGAAAAGCAGCAACTCTCTTTTGATAAGGACAATCATAAGATTACATAATTTGCAAATGCATATGTTGGTGTCTGTTTTTAACAGCGAGAGGTCCAAGTCTTACTTGAAGCTGTAAAAAAGCTTAAACCCACGAGTTGATATAACTAACAGTTGTTCAGTGAGCTGTAAGAAGCCAAAAGCTCCCTAATCTGTGTACTACTCACCGAAGGCTGAACATACAATTCAAAGCATGAGTTTAGCTGCATAAACTCTTGAGCTGACGAACTGTTGTACTCTGTGACCGTAAATTAAAGTTAACATACCTCTCAAGTGTACCTCATTTGGGGTTTTAAAAAGTTCATGTTCCTCAAAGTTCCACATTGAAAGAGTCTGTCACACATTCAGTCTTAGGAATTTTTTTAAGCGAAATCCATGATAAATAGAAACTAAGTTTTATTAATTCATAAGTAAAACCAGCATATTTAACCATCCTATGACCTTCCTAGTTGAAGTTGTTAGCAAGCCATTAGCAGTGGAGGCTGGTGACTTCAAATCAAAGAGGGGGGTGGGGGGGCTGCAGGAGACAGCTGAATGGGTGGGGTCAATGGGAAGAGGTGTGACCAACTAGGAATGGGAGGAGCTATGCTCAAAACCACAAAAACTAACCAAATACACTGCCCTGAGTGCCAAACCGTCATTATGAGGGTCCAATCAAGACAAAACGAAGTGTAGAAGAATAAAAATATTTCAATGCATTGGCTGCATGACAGCTTACTTAATATCTAGATGGAAAGAAAAAGGTTGTGAGGCATGAAAAAATAAATTACTTTTTAAATACATTAATGGAATGCCAGTCAAAATCAAGTATAAGAAAAACAAGCAGCACTCAACTCAAACCACTTCTTGTACTGCAGTTCTAATTATAATTTATATTCAGCTTTATTAAAGTACCAAGTAACATGCTGAAAGTAGAAATCTCTGATGCCGCCACTTGTAAAAATGTTTCTTATCCAAAAAAAGACCTGCTGCCTGACAACTATCTACTTGTTTCATGGAGAAAACATGATCAAAGTAAAAAATGAAAAGCAAACAAGAAATAAACTCAAGATACATTGCTTAAAAGGATTACTGTACAGGTTATGGACCACACGACTGGCATTCTGTTTAGTTTACAGGTAAAGCCTGCAGAGATGACTGGAAGTCTCCAAGTGTAATGAGCTTCTTAAAATAATGTAATCCTGTCCTTTATTACAAATACTGTCATATGCATTTCAATACCCAAGGCTTATACATTATCTAGTTAAGTATTCTCTACATGGCAACAACAGAAAGGCTTTCAATGTTGGCAATTCTTTAACAGTATGCTTATTAAAGCTTACTTGCATCTTACGATCTCAGCCAAGCTTACCTGATGGTCATTAAAGTATTGCTACGTAAACACAGAGCAACAGGCACTTTGAGTAATAAGCATAAATCAACAGTACAAAAATATGACAGAAACCAGACCATTCTGCAAAAATCAAGGACAGATGAAAAGCCACTCTAGTACTTGTGTCTACCTTGGATGGGGGGGGGGTGGTACTCTGCACATTTACACTGCATAACTACTCCTTGCCTTGCTTCGACACATCCAGAGTCACTACATAGGGGAGTGGGGTGCAACAAGTATGTCACAATTTGAAATGTCCCTGGCTGACTGTGATGGCCCTGACACATTTTTCATACCTCTCAACCTCAGAGCAAGAAATCTGGACAAAGCCATACAAAGAAGTGGGACAAAGGCCCAAAAATAAGGACAATTTTTAAATATTGCTCTTATAAACGTAGAAAGATAATAGAATAGGTCTTGCATTAGTATGAATTTTCTGAATGGTATGAAATCTGAAGCTCAAATGTCTGTCATTATTTTCTAACTTCAGTCTTTAATGATTTGTCACTAATTTGCCAAAAAATACACAATTTTGCCAAAAACCCCCCACAATTTTATGAACAATGGGCCAAAAATGTGTTGTAAAAATATAAAATAGCCACACAATACAGCTGGGAACCTGTCAAAGAAGGGACACTTTAATATTAGTATTGCTAACTTGAGCAGCTGACAAAATAAAAGAATCTGCATGCATTTCTGAAATAAAAGTAATCTATAACTCTGATTATTACAGTTATTTCTTAATTGTAAACCCTCCATGTTTTCTTCCAAAATTGCTATTTTGCGGACAGATTATTAGGGGGATGAGCAACATTTTGAGCCAAAATCAGGGACAGTTGAGAGGTTTGGCTATGCCTAATTCTATAAAGCAATTTATTTGCATGTACCTCTCAACCTGTTAATGCAATAAATTTAGACAAGGCCAAATATATTGGGGGAACATATAAACAGTACTAAAAATTGCTCTTGTATAAACTGACACAGTTGATAGAACAGCATGCATTTTTCTGAAGGTTATGAAGTCTGAAACTCAGTGTGTCAGTATTTAGTGACTTAATTCCTAAATGATTTGCCAGAAAACCACACATTTTATGAGGAACAAACCAAAAATAAGAAGCAAAAATCTATTCATTCTTTGAAAATCTGGACAGTTGGAAGGTATAGTTCAGCTGGAGCTGTCTTTAAGTTTGCCGCCCTTCCCCCTCACAAAATCATGGTTGAATGGAGCCTTCCCCTGCAGCCATTCCAATGATCCATTACTTGGCTATTTCACTCCATTTACCATAAACACTAATGTGCATACTGATTTACTTCTATGATGATTTGGACTTCATTTGAAAGTTTGATTTTGCATTTTACAGCACAAACACTAAGACATCTGCTAAGCAAACTTAGCATTAAAACTTCTATGCCCTTGAAACTCACATTCATTGAAACAGCATTGAAACTCACATTCAAAGAAAATACATTTTACCAGTGGCAGAACTGCCCAATTCAGAACATCTTTCCAGTAAACAATGAAACAAAATGCATGCACCCATAATGACAAAACTGCCCAGTTCAGAACATTTTCATCATAAAAGTCTACTCAAACTTCTACAGTCCACCATTATCAGTAAATATACACAATTCTACAGTCCACCATTATTAGTAAATATGCACAATTCTACAGTCCACCATTATCAATAAATATGCACAATCTCTGAAGAAGTAAAAAAGTCATCTAAATAATTCCACATTAAATAAATCTGTAACTAATGAAGGGGTTGCTGCTAGCAAACACCTTTATATTTCATGGTTTCATCAAAAAATAAAGTGTCTGATGCCCCTTAGGAATAAATTGCCTATATTACATTAAAAATGATAAGCTAGTAATATTGCAATAGGAAATGGATAGCAAACCGATAACAGGCTCATAGTTAGTATCTTAACTTTTTCAATACAGCAGCATTCATCCCTTGTGGGAGTAGAACCAACAACCTTCTGCATCAAAAGCAAGTACACAATCTGTTGTGCTATTAACAATGCAAGCTGACTTAGCATAAGCAGCACTAAACTTCTCTTCCCCTGCAGCTCTCAGCTCCTTGTAAAATCTACTCAATACTCAACTGCATCTCAACTTAGCAACACAAGAAATCTGGAAAAAGTCAAATTTATTGGGGGGGGGGTCAAAAGCCCCAAAAAACAGGGACACATTAAACATTGCTTGTATAATCTTGGAAAGTTGCTAGAATAAAATGCTGTGTTACCACCATCAATTTTACTGCCAAGGTCCCTGTGCAAAAGAGTCAGAGCAACATACCACTATGCCAAATCAGCTGCTTTGTGAAAGAAAAATGCTGTGTTACCACCATACATTTTACTACCAATGTCCCTGTGCAAAACAGTCAGAGCAACATACCACTATGCCAAATCACCTGCTTTGTGAAAGAAAAATGCTGTGTTACCACCATACATTTTACTGCCAAGGTCCCTGTGCAAAACAGTCAGAGCAACATACCACTACGCCAAATCAGCTGCTTTGTGAAAGAGTAGAAGACTGAAACTTAAATGGCTATCATTTAATGAATTAAATTATCACCATAGCTGTCAACCTCTTAGCACAAAACACCTGGACAAACCCAGTAATGAGGGAATACAGCCCTCAAACATATTCAGTGAATTCAGTTCTTGCCATAGCTGTCAACCTTAGCACAAAAAACCTGGACAAAGCCAATAATGGGGTAATACAGTGCCAAAAATAAGGATACATTGCAAATATTCATCTTATAAACTTAGAAAATTGCTAGAATA
>NC_056737.1:847903406-847935906 GCF_019279795.1 Protopterus annectens | reverse complement strand
TTTAGGTTAAGCTATATAAGGTATCCCCTGTGGCCTAATTTTTCCTCATCCCCATATCTTTCTTCCTGCAAACTTCTGTTTTTGTAAGTGCCTTTAATGCACCAAATGAAGAGAATCCCTGGTGTTTTATGTTGTGTTGCCCCCCCACTTCTTACATACTATTCATTATTTTTTTTTTCCAAAGTGCCTTTAAGGCCCAATATGAAGAGTATCCCTGGTGTCTAGTGTCCCCTCCCCTACACCACATCTTTCATGCTGCAAATCTATTGTTGAGTTACCATTTAACATGCCTTAAAGACACAATATGAAAAGTTATCTCTGCTATCTAGTGTCCCCACCTTCCTGCCCTTTGTGCTGCAAAACATTTTATAATTTTGTTTTTAGAATGACTTTAAGGAATGGTGTAGAGTTATCCCGGTGTCTAGTGTACAGCACATCTCCAGTATTACAGGATGTGCTTGTTATTCTATGAGAGTGTGACAGCCCCATCAACACTTGTACACACATACACACAAACATGCACATGCACCCACACACACACACGCACACACTCACACATGTGCACACACACACACACACACACACACACACAAACACACACACACACACACACACACACACACACACACACACACACACACACACACACCCTAGATATAACCTAACTAACCACCGTACTGCAATCTCCCAAGCAGACATGCATTCACGCACACACCAACATCTCTTGTCCATTAAACTACCTGGCACTTACTTCTGCCGTGATGAGTTAACATGAACCGTTGGCTGCATTTATCAACATGAGTGTCCATGAGTGGCTATGTTAATGCCTTATAGCAGGAATTTCTGGTAGACAGCACAAGGCTAATTATTTCATACCTCTCCCCCAAAATGCCTTATTAGTATTCATCACAGCTGAAGAGACAGTCATCTGTAGTGCTGCACATTTCCATGGTAAAACACAGTGGTAGAGCTGTCGTTGAGTCAGAAATGGTTACCATGAGGTCTACCCCTGTGCACATGTTGTGGTAACCTTTATGAATTGATCCCATTATTTGTAGATATCGATACAAAAATTTTAAAGTAAAATAAAACTGAGATATGTTTTAGTTATCATCTTATTCATCAGAATATTTAGTAAATAGAAATCAGGGAAAGGAAAAACAACATAAGGATGTTTGATCTGCATGAAAACTCTGAAGGAGAAGACATTATTTTATTCTTAACAACCTTACTTTCCTGAAGTTTTAGAACTTGGAATTGAAAGGGCGCATAGAGCACTGAGGAAACCTGCTTCTAACTCAACAAATACTCCACCTAGATCCATAGTTATAAAATGTCTTTCATTTCTGGACAAGGAACTAATATTAAACTCTGCTTAGAGAAAATCACTCTTAACATACAATCAAAGCCTGATAAGGTTTGACAATGATTATTCTTCCAAAATACTAGAACAAAGGAAAAAAATCTGGCCAAAAATAAAACTGTTGAAACAAAACAGCATTAAACCACAGCTGGCCTTTCCAGCCAAGATAAAAATAATTTTTGCCAATGAGATGAGAAACTTTAATGACTTAAAAGAAGCTACTACTATATTCATCAAAAACAGCATAGTGTCTATACCAGAAGAAATGGAATGGATGGCCCCCCACTCTTAAAAGAATAAAAGGAACACATTCTTGGACTGATGCTAGAAAGAAGAAACGAAAAACTGATTCCAAGATAGCTGTCCCAAAAAATAACTCTTACAACTACATCTCTCAAAGTACCAACTGCTATGGTACATCACTTGTCATCTGTTTTTTCTTAAACAACTGAGAAGCAGTAATGATTTATTCAGATTGTTCAAAGAGTCCAGTAATTCTTCACAAACAAAGGTAGGTCAAGATGGGTTACTATTTACATTATATATATGAGCCAAAAAAAACACATATAATATAAACATAGAAGTTTCTATTCCCATACATGAACTCAATAAATACTTATCTTGTTTTTACTTATACTAATTTAAGTAATTAATTAACTAATTCAACAAGGTGCCATTCATCAGAGTTCATACTCAAATGCAACAAATTAACACCATATATAATAGAAGTAACAGTAGAGTGTTTTGAAAAAAAATGCTGTCATGGAGTCAAATGCCTTCTTCAGTTAAAGTATGATTTAGAAATGTCATGTATATCCTGGTTGAATAACAGAAGCAAACTCTTAGTACAAATATCATCATCATTCTGTCTAAATATGGTTAATATCAATTATGGCAGGTATCACAGCTATGAGTGCTGTTTGATCAATCCTGATATGGTGTGCGTGGATGCAGCTGTGTCTGGCAGCTAGTACAAATGTCATTATTATTCTGTCTAAACATAGTTAATATCAGTTATGACAGGTATCATAGCTTTGAGTGCTGTTTGATTAATCCTGATATGGTGTGTGTGGATGCAGCCATGTCTGACAGCTAGTACAAATGTCATTATTATTCTGTCTAAACATAGTTAATATCAGTTATGGCAGGTATCATAGCTTCGAGTGCTGTTTGATCAATTCTGATATGGGGTGTGTGGATGCAGCCATGTCTGACAGCTAGTACAAATCTCATTATTATTCTGTCTAAACATAGTTAATATCAATTATGGCAGGTATCACAGCTTTGAGTGCTGTTTGATTAAGCCTGACATGGTGTGTGTGGATGCAGCTGTTGTATGTTGCTGTTTTCATCTCCGGGAAGCTGTGGGTTGTGGCTTGTGATTGAGGTTTACTGATACTTGTGTATTAGGAAGAGTCATTGGGTGTTTTAGCCTGGATCCAGGGGAAGGGGGTGGATAAAACTGTGATTTGGGATATTTTGGCAGAGAATGGTTTGTTTATACATCTGCTGAGTGAGAGGTTGGAAGGCTGGAAGACTGTGTTATCTCTTGTTGTGCCAGCTTGCTGGGAGTTTTTTTTTTTTTTTATTTTGATCTGTTTGCTCTCCATTTTTTTCCTGGCTGCTGCCTTGCTTAAAAGGAGGGAATTTAGGCTTGAAGCTGCAGTGAAGTGAAGCTTTGCTTCAGGTGCATTGCAAGCCTCTGGTATGCAGTATACAGACACACTAACAGAAACAGACACTCCCAGGCTGCTATGGTAACTAAGACAGAGTAACAATAATATATATATATATATATATATATATATATATATATATATATATATAATAAAAGGGCTGTTTTAAACCACATGCACACATATTGGTGGTCTCCCAACACTTTGTTTAGCTCATTAAGTTGTTTCTTGATAAAAAAAAAAAGAAAAACATTTTTATATTTAAAATGTATTTTGGTCCAAACACATCAAGAAAGTCTGAGTAACTGTGAAAGACTAAGAGCACTTGGTCTTGTGCAGAACCCTTTGCAGTGGTCTGGGAGGTGAGCTTGCTTGGATGTGTTGGGCATATGGTGATAGCTGATTCTATGGGTGTTTGGGATTGCCAAGAAGTGCTAGAGAGTCATCAGATTTCCTTAGTGGAAATATCTGTTGGAATGGAAGATGTGTTGAGTGGTTCACTGGCAAAGTAGCCACTGCATGGAACAGGCTGGTAAAAATGGAACAGGACAAATATTGGTTTGGATATTTTAAGAACAGCCTGGAAACACACCACATGAACTAGTGAATGGTACTCTGGCAAAACTGGGTGGGCATTGTTACCCATGCTTGAAGTACTTATATGTGTGCATGTAAGGATGGAAATATACTTATAACAAATAAGAAACTGGAAGGGTCTCATAATTTAAAGTCTATGGACTTAAACATGCTTGAAAGGAGCTAATGATAAGAATAAGCATTACAGTTTGTGGTTTCTCAAATAACTAAGCAACAGCCAAAAAAAAAAAAAAAAAAAAAACACAATAGTTATGTAATGTATGATTTTAGTAAATCTAGACATAAAATATATAATTGTCATATAAGATGAAGCAGTCTGCTGAATTTAGATATTAAAGACAGGATTTAATAACATGGGCTTGTGTATAATAACACTATTGTTTTAACTTGTCATAAATGACATACACTATATTGAACATCAAGGGGAAGCATGATGATTTTCTCATATAAGTAAATGTGCATAACAAGTCATATAATTGCTTTAACTTGAATTGTGGTTTTGTAACCCATCTTGACCACATATAATACTTAAGCTGTTACCAAGGTAACTAATGTTTTCTCCATGACATCAACTAACAAAGTTGTTCAAGGGAAACAACAGAAGCCTGAACTAGGAATGTCACAGAATGGGACAATCACATTCTGAACAAATAGCATTAAATTGACAATAATCGCTCAGTTTAACCTTTGCTGATTATACAAAATAGAATGTTGCCATTCAAATCTAAAAACTTTCAGTATATGCCATAAAATGGGAATTTATGAATATGGAAAGGGAACTTCTAATCATTAATCACAATAATTGAATTTGTTGTTTTTAACCTATATTTTCACTCATTTTATAATAAGAAATGACAGATATGAAAATCCTTATGTGTAGGAAATGGGGGGAAGAGAGATGCACTGATAATTAAAATGCATTAACTTTCATCAGTCTTCACATAAAGCAAACATGATGCTTTAAGTAAGTTAGCAACAAACAAAGTGATTACATAAATGCTGACAAACAATGAAATATAACTTCTGATATATCCAGTAAAATACATTGTATTATAAACATTAGGTATAAATATTATTACCACCTATTTATATTAAGTAATAAGTTTTGAAAGACTTCATCAATAAGGGTGAATATATTAAATAACTGTGTGCTATAATCTTTTACTGAGGCTATATATATGATACATCCTACTTTACTAAGATTGAATTGTTTGTCATCTAGCTTTCATGTCAATATTAATTGCTTATACAATAAGTAGACATTTATAATGTATTATAATTTTGTCTAATCTACAATTGTACTATATCTGTTCAAAATAATATAAATACTGCTTATTCCTACTACAAATATTCTCCATGTGATAATTCAATTTATGGAGTTCAGATGTTCTGGATTGTCAAGGTATGAGTGATAATGGATTTAGGTTTATCCATCAGATTAGGAATGATTTTCATTCCATAGTGCGGATCTTAGTTTGGTTAACATTTATTAATTGAAATTTATTTCACAAAAACATTTTTGGTATGCCTGATCAAAACATTGCTTTATTGGTAAACTCCCTAAGTATAAAACTGATAATTTCCTTTAAAAGCTCAAACATATACTTTATAGTTATCAGAGGAAAATTTGTAATAGTCACAATAAAACAAAAAATACATAGTCTAAATAACCTAAGATGGATTTAACTTTATTATCTTTAAATACCAACGGCTTAAACAATCCTAGCAAGAGATCAAATCTGATGAAACATTTAAAATTGAGCAACGCACAAATTGTCTGCCTTCAAGAAACTAATTTCAAAACAAATGACAATTACAAATGAAATCCTAAGGAATATATGACATTGGCGCAATCCACTTATAAGACAAAGATGAAAGGGGTAACAATTTTATGGAAAAAAAATGTGATTAACCTAGAAATCATTTATAAGTATGAAGATAAAGAAAGCCTTGTGACATTAGTAATAGTTAAATATAATAACAGAATATGGACCCTAGCCAATCTATGCTGGTTCCCATGCATTGGAACAGGAACTGTTAAAAGACACTTGGATTTCATTTCCAATAATTATAAAGGCAACTTAATATTAGGAGAAGATTTTAACTGTATATTTGATATTTCTGAAACTACAAATAAAAGACCACTGCGTACATCTGGTGTATCAAAAGCTTTAAACAAGTAGGTAGAATCATTTCATCTTGTAGATACTTTCAAATTTAAAGAAGATAAATCTTTGTTGTTTTCCCATCAAGATCACAGATACGGTACCCAAACTAGAATAGATAAAATATTTTCTGCCCATGACTTACACTCTAAAATCATTAATTTTTCAATCACTCCCTGCCCCTTATCAGACCATAATTCATTGATACTAAAACTTCAAAATGGGTACAAACCATTATTCTTTAACTCCAGAATTCCAGCATATATAACTAAAATTAAAGAGTTAAAACCCTGGTTATTATCTGAATTATAGTTCTTCTCACATATTAATTACACCACAGAGATAAATAAAATATGATATGGGACTCATTAAAAGCTTACATATATGGTAAAACCCTAACTTGGTATAAAAAAAATCAGAGAATGGGATTCTGAATTATTAGCTCTATAATCCAAACTTTTGTCAGTAAAACCTGAAAGCAATCAAAATCATTTGGAGATAAAAAAGAAAGTAGAAGTATTAAACAATAAATACAATGAAATTCTAATGCATAAAACTAGTTTAGCTTTAGGAAAACTAAAACTTAATACCTTGGCCACTTCTCCCAAATATCTACACAATTTATGCACAATAATCAAAATACAATCAAAAGCTAATAACATTAAAAGTATCTTCCATGTAAAGAAAAGGAAAAAAAACTTGGATATAGGTGACATTCTTCATGCTTATAGAAATTACTATGTAGAACATTTCCAAAAAGAAAATATACATATCGATCAATTAAATCTAGATGAAAAATGTTCTAATATAAAAAAAAACAGAAAAATCAAAACTAGATCTGCAAGCACCCATATCCTACAAAGAAATTACAGATACAATAAAAGAGGGTAAAAGTAATGAAGCTCCAGGTATAGATGGCATAATTATGGAAATATATACACTTTTTCCTTCAAATATACTATCCCTCTTCCATAAACCTCTACTAGAAATGCAGTCACAAGTTTTAATACCACCCACTTAGAGATATTCCTTAATCACACCAATCCTAAAGGAAAACAAATCCCCAAACCTCTGTACCTCATATAGACCTATATCATTATTAAATAATCACTATAAGATATTTATGACAATATTAACTAACAGAATGAAAATACCACTATCCAAAACAATAAATAATGATCAAACAGGATTTATATATTATAGACACACACATGACAATATTAAAAGGATAATTTCTCTTATAGATTATGTTAATAAAGAAAATAAAGAAACACTCATAATTGGCTTAGATATAGAGAAAGCCTTTGATTCCCTAAATTGGGACTATTTATTCAAAATCCTAATCCTATTTGAATTTCCTATATCCTTTGTTCATCTCCAAAGCCATTTATCAACAACCGTTGGGGAATAGTCTTATTGTTAATTGACACTATACAATAATTGATCTGATACTGATAATGGATTGGATATACTTATAAAGTAACTGTATACATTAAGATCTGTTATAGTGTCAGGTTAATGTAAATAGTGTATTTAGTTATTTAAGATGTTATGTTTAAATACTATGGAATTAATTCAAATTTATTTGAAAAATAAAATTTCTTTTGAGGAAAAAAAAGAATATTTAGTAAATGACTCATATTACTTTAGCAGACATAAGTTAGAAATGATATACACTGACAAAGAAGGACTTATGTCTTCCTATTTTTAGTTAATACTTAAATCATATGACAAATGAAAAAGACAAAAGGCTATTGGGAACCCCAAAGCTTTTTTCTAAAAAGAAATATATAAAACTAGTACATTTTCAAAACAAAAGAGGGTAGCGGAGTAATGTTAACACAAATGTTAAGAAACACCACGAATTAAAACACACACAAACCTTTTAAAACACGAGCGAGAAAGAAAACCGACAAGAGCCGGTAACTATAAAAACACTTGTTTAATGAGCGCTTTTGGTGGAGCAAATACTTCACCTTCATCAGATTCTATTTCAACATATAACTTTTTATTTTGCTTTGCACACAAATGTTACATATTTTATGTTTGTCTGTTTTTTTTTCCATAAATTATAGTGTTTGTAGTTCAATCCAGCTGCCATAACATAAACAGAATAGTTAATGGACAATGTGAAAATATCAGAATAAATTCCGCTCATGCAGTTCGACCTTAGAAATTCTGTTATTGTGTCATAACTTTTAAGTTTACATGGTCAGACTGCACTCTCTGAATCTATGTTATTTTCATATGCCCCATTACATCTTCTATTTCTCAGTATATCCATATATAGCATTGTTTTCACAAAAGAGATTTATATTCAGTTACTAAATGCAAGATTTTATATGCACTCTAGACAACAAAGAAAATGATGGTAGAAAGGCCAAACCTAACACAAAAGGATTTCTGTTCCAAGTTCAAGAATGAAGTTGGAGACATTTAAATATGATAATAAATCTTAATGAGAAATGCGTTTTATTCATAAAGTCAATTCATAGAGGAAATAGAACTGAATAATCACTCTCCTTAATAGTGACCATTGGCAGATCCATGTGGCCTGATGGAATTCATTCCAGAATTATGAAAGGATTATATCTTGAAATAGTCACATCCTTAACCATTCAGTTTAATGAAGTATGGCAGGATGGAGTACTTGAAGAATGAAAAAAGACAGATGTGATTCTGCTTTCATAAAAGTCAGTTCAAAAGAGAAATAAGTACTTATTAGTTTAACTTTAGTGTCTTGAAAACTGATGAAATCCCTTATAAAGGAAACCATTATCATGTATGCTATCGCCATAGGATCACAGGACCTACAGCAAAATAAAAGTCTAAGTCAAATATAATGAATGTAATAGTAATTGATGGGTCTGCAAGATTAATCCACCTTGGATTTGTCAAAGCCTTTAATATACTCCAACAGAAAATGTTAGTATGATGCCTTTGGTGTTAGCTCAAGGGTGGCACCTTCAGTTAGAATTACAAGAGATTTATCACACAGTTTATGTCTGGGGCTGTTCTGTTTCATTAGCTGTATCAGTCACATTACAGAGGTGCTGAAGAGAAAGAGTATGTTTGTTTACAGATGATACAGTAACCTATGAAAAGGTTGCACGGAATCTGGAGTAGCTTGGTAAGAATAGACTTGAAAAAGGTAAAGAAATCTTTGCGTACATGATAGGTTAGCTTCGTTACAGAGAAGGGTTATACAACTGGGTGGCAGAACACAGAAAATCTTAAAAAAGCATGTAATTCAGGTGGAATCAGAAACATTTACTACCGGTGTCCGAGCCAGTGTTGCAACATTTTGCTTGTAACAGAGACACTCTGAGAATTAGAGTTTCTGTCACAAGCAAAATGTTGCAACACTGGCTCAGACACCGGTATTAAATGTTTCTGATTCCACCTGAATTACATGCTTTGTGACTCAACGATGTATCAACTTGGTTCTTTGCAGAAATGTTTCACAAGTCCTATTCGGTCAAATCCATTTTCTGTCTGCATCTTCATTATCTCTCCTTCTTTTAATGGGTTCAGAGGCTTGCTGGTTTTATCAGAGTAGGCCTTTTGGGACAAATGCTTCTTTAAGATTTCAGATTTTACTGCTGTGTTGTTTTAACACTTGGAACCACCAAATTCTTACTGATTGACAGTGTGGTTCTGGTTTGTCTCGACAGTAATCTCTGGATAGGTGAAGCAAGAAGGTTGTTGCGAAGTATGTTTCTGAGATTAAGCAGATTGAGAAAAACATCAATATTGTCATGTTTAGACTTTCCCAACAGCTATTTTGCACTTTGAACTGCATGTTCTGCCAAGTCATTTGGTTGTGGGTATTCAGAACTACTTGTAACATGAGCAAAGTCCCACATTTCAACAAATCTTTTAAACTGCTGATTTGTAAACTGCGCACCATTGTCAGAAATGACTGTGCAGACTATCACGGACAGAAAAATGTCTCTTCCACTTATTAATGACAGTACTGGATGTGATATTAGGAAGTAGATCAGTCTCAAACCAATGTGAATAACAGTCTACTAATACCAAGTAATGTTGACTATTCCATTTGAAAATGTCTGTAGCTACTGTTGACCAAGGTAGTTCATGAATCTGGCTTAGCTGAAGTGGTTCTTTTTGTTGATGCAATTTAGTATTATGACAAACAGAACAAGATGAAAGTTCTTTCCCAATGTCTTTTGACATAGAAGGCTAAAATGTTAATCCTCTCACCCTTCTTTTTGTAGAATCAGTTCCTCGGTGGTCATGATGCAAGATTTTAATATACTCTTGTTTCAAGGATTTTGGAACCATCAGTTTTGGACCTTTTGTGATGATACCATCTTCCATCAAAATCTCATCTCTATAAGGAAAATACTGCTGCATGTCTGGTGGTAAACAAGACTGATTTGATGGCCATCCTCGACTAATAAATTGGTTGAGCTTTTGAAGAATTAGATCTGAAGCTATGTGAGTTCTAAGCTTGTCAAGATGTATGGAAGAATATTTTTTTTACTTCCACGACTTCAAAATCAGGTTTCTCATTTTCATGTTGCTGTGGTCTTTCTGGGTGATCTTGATATCAGCAAGATAAAGAAGACTGCCTTTTGTGTAGACCAAGTGAAAATTGTATTTTTGCAATTTTAACATCATGTGTTGCAATCTTGCAAGAGCTGTGTGCATAGGCTTTTTTAAAATAGTAACCAAAGGTTGGTGGTCTGTCTCAATTCCAATAGGTCAGCCATAAATATAATCATGGAACTTCGAACATGCAAACACAATTGCCAAGAGCTCTTTCTCTGTCTGAGCATACTGCAGTTAAATTTGGGTTAGGGTTCTGGAGGCATAGGCTATTGGTCTACCTCTTGAAGAATGACTGCACCAAGACCAAATTTCAAAGCATCATAGGAAAGAGTAGCTGGTTTGCGAACATCATAATATTTTAAGGTGGGTAGACTGGCAATTCTCTCTTTCAGTACATTAAATGCTCTTTGGTGTTGTTCTGACCAGGACCAAGTTACATGTTTGCATGTCAGCTCTCTGAGCGGTGCTGAAAGTTTGCTCAAGTCTGGAATAAACTTGCCCAAATAGTTGACCATGCCAAGAAAACATTGCAAGGAAGTGACATTGTCTGGAGCTGGTATCTCAAAAATTGCAGATTGCTTGGAAGGGTCTTGTCGTAAGCCTGAACTAGTAAACAAATGACCCACATAAGTAACTTCTTGTAGCCTGAATTTGCATTTCAGAGGATTCAGCTGAGGATTCACTTCACGAGTGCATTCCAGAACTTTCCTGAGGTTTCTATTATTTTCGGCTTCACCATTACCTCCTACAAGAATGTCATCTGCTATAATAGCACATGGATAGCCAGAAAAACTTTGCTGCATTGCACTCTGAAAAACTTCACTGGCAGAATTTATCCCAAAGGGCATTCTCAAAAATATGTACCTTCTAAATGGCATATTGAAAGTAGTGAGCAATGAAGATTTTCTGTGTAGCAAAATTTGTCAAAATGAGCTTTTTTGCATCTAAAACAGAAAAAAAACAGTAGCATTTGGCATAACAGCACCAACTTCTTTGACTGTACGCATTGGATGATGAGGTATTTTTAGTGCTTTGTTCAAATCTCTTGGCTCAATACGCATTCTAATATCATCTGAGCTTTTCTTATGAGCTACCACCATGGAGTATACCCATTCAGTTGGCTCTTCTACTGGACAAATTACTCCTAGGTATGCCATTCTGCCTAGCTCAGCTGTGACTCTGCCTTGCAAGACTACTGGAACTTTACTTGCTGCTCTGATGATTGGACTTACTTCAGAGTCTAACGTCATGGGGTACACAACTAGGAGTTTGTCTAACTTGTCTTCAAAAAGATCATCATAGTCAGAAAAAATAGTTTGTGCAAAATTTTTGTTGTTACATGTGCTTACATGGTGGCCTTCTAATGAAAGGAGGTTCATTTTCACACTGTCTGAGGCCTAATAATGACTATATGTACCTTTTGACTTCATAAGATTGCAAGTCATAGCTGTTTCCAGCAGAGTAACATGAAAGCAGTATGGAGCCTTCTGTTTGAATTTCTTCACCGCCATCAGCAACAAGCTTCGCACACTTTGCCAGATCAAGCTTCTCACTAGCACTTACTTTGTCAAACATTTCTGCTGACATAGCATTGCACTGTGAACCAATATCAACTTTGAGCTATACAGGTCTCCCACTAATCAGAACAGTGTAAAATACTTCATTTTTTGCCCACAAATCTATTGCATTGATTGTTTCACCAAGCACTGACACACCATCAGCATAAAAAGTAGGGTCACAGCTTTCTAGTTGATCAACTTGCCTATTTGAATGTTCTCTTTTCATAAAAGAATGGCCCTCTTGATTTACAGAACCTTTTGAAATGGTTCCACTTTTTACATGTGTGCCACTGCTGACCAAAAGCTAAGCACTTTTCTCTTTTGGTTTCATGATTTCCACCACAATTAAGACAGTTAACTATGAGAGTAGGTAGAGGCACATTCTTTGAATTTGCTGAGTCACCCCTGTGCTTCACTGAGCATGCTCTGTACTTTACTGGAGCTGTCCTAGAATTTGCTAGAAAAGCTCTGGGTTTCACTGAAGCTGCCACACCCCTAGGCTTGTATCATTTAACCACATGCTGCATACTATCAATATTCGCACTGTCTTGAAGCAAAATGTTTCTCACTGCATCATCTTTAATACCACATACAAGCCTGTCTTTTTTCAAGCCATCTCTTAAATCACCAAATCTGCATGTGTTTGCCTTGTTTCTCAAGTCGGTTATATATGCTGCAAAAGTTTCACCAGGCTTTTGATCTCTTATGTAAAGTATGTGCCTTTCCACTGTAATATTAATTTGGGAGTTACACATTTCTCTAAATTTACATTTTAAGCACTCGGAGTCTTCACAGGTTTCAGCCAGTATAATTATATGGTGGTTCCCCCTCCACTGCATACACAGCTGGGGCATACACAAATGAACACTCCCTTTCAGTAGATTCTGGACCAGCTAAATTAAGCAGAGTAAATGCTTTGTACATGCTCCTGTCAGAAAAAACAGCCTGTATGAAAATATTGTACTCTTATTCAAACACTCTCCAGTTTTCAGCAACATTATTATCAAATACAAGTGGAACTGGGCCTGGGAAATCCTACTGCCATGCCAAAAAATTGCCCTTGTAATTATATTCAAATGCACACACACACACACACACACACACACACACACACACACACACACACACACACACACACACACACACACACACACACACACACATCAGGTACTCGAAAAATATTCAGCTGTACCATAAACTCTTTGAAATTACTGTATTTTGTAAAATACCTGTACTGTAATACTACACAAACTTGCAAACACTTTGCACACCTCGGATATCTCGGAAAGCTTTAGTTAATATGAAAAGAAGCACATAGTGAAGAAATATGGTCAGTTTCTCTTTTTTATACATTTTATGCATTTCAGAAGTTATTTCAAGCACCTTTGTAAGCATTTTGAGTATTTTTATCAATATATCATAATTTTGTTTAATTAGAAAGTTGTTTTGAAGATTTTGAATGCTTTGTTTTATATTCATTGTATAAAAATCATTTAAATGAGTTTTAGTACCTGGATCTGTCTCTCTGACCTGTTTGTGTGTCATTTGAGCAGGGATGATCCACTCCTGTATATTCCTCCAGCTGTAACTGCCTGCCTCATGGTTTTGAAGAAGTTTTACTTTGTATCCCATTCTGATACCGTGTCACTCGTCTTAAGTTTTCAATAAAACAATGAGGCTAGGTGCTCATTTAAGTAGTTTATTACACACAAATACATCAGGATGGAGAACGGTAACATTAAACTTTAACTAACTAACTAACTGACTGACCGACTACTACTCATATGCATGCTTACACCTTGGCTGCTCACTACAAAATGGCACTTTTACTTGCACGTGCACAGTACTTATATGCATGTGCTCACTGACTGGAATGGCTCTTAAAGGAACATATACACTCTGATCTATAGTAAGCACAAGTTCCACCCCCACCCTGTAATAGAATCAAGAATAGGAAGTAAGCACAATGCCTAGAGCAGAAAGTGGTCATCATCTGTTGTAACATAGAATAGATGCTTTCTAGTGATGTCTAATGGTGTCTATGTGTTTGTGTGAGCATGTGTTCAGGGTAAAGTTAGTCACTGCCAATAGTTCTAGTTAGTCAATGTCAAGAGCTCTACTTTTTTCAGATTATAAGGAACATAGAATGTTTAACTGATTTGTCCAGAGGCAAATGGAGGTAGAAGGAATCAAACTTGCATCTTTAACTACAGGAAGTAGCTCACTAAGAACTTAGAGACTTAATCCCATAAAACAACTAATAGACATTCACACACTTCTTAATTTTTTGATACATCATTGAAGGTTATAAGTTACTGAGCTTTATAGTCAGTCAATAATACCAATCATTAGAGTTATATGTGATATTAATGCACTGTTTCCTGTAGTTAAAAGTACAGGGTTTGAACCGTTTCACTTCCATTTGCCTACTGTCTGACTTTGAACAAGATATAGTTGATGGTCACATCTGTGTGTGCATACATGTGTGTGTAAATATTTGGTTCTTGCATCCCACTCTTCCACTTGGAACTTAAAAATTAATGGAGTATGTTAATGTTATCGTTTCCTGTGTCAGAGGTGTGGGATTTGAATCCTTCTTCTCACATTTTGCTTTAGTCTGACTGTTGGAGCAGAGCATTAAGGCTGTAAGCTGTAGTTCCTATCAGACAGGGTTTGATTTGCTTAGCCCTCATTTTGCTTACTGTGGGACCTTAAGCAAGTCACTTAACCAACCAGTGCTTTGGGGCAACTGAAAATTTAGGCTAAAATTTAGGCAAGGCTCCTCATTGGTTCCCTGGACTAGCATTATAACTACATATGAAACAGAGTAGCTATGGTGTAAAGGAAGGAAATTTATTGTAATACACTGCAGCAGCATTATATGAACCATGTTCTTTTGGTATGATGCCTGGTTTCCTTGTTTTGTTAAATGTTGACAGAGTGTTCATTGCTTAGCTGTGAATAAACTAGCATTACCATGAATTATTTGAGTTCAGAGTTAATATTTTAACTGTGAATACATTTTTAATTTAGATTGTCTACATGGGTTGGACACTCTAAATTGGCAAAAGGTGTGTGTGTGTGTGTGTGTGTGTGTGTGTGTGTGTGTGTGTGTGTGTGTGTGTGTGTGTGTGTTGTATGGAAGAACAACAGTGACAGGCCTAGCCACCTGGCAGTGTGAACCTTGGCTCTAAATGACTGTCACTGTTGAAGTGACACTCCAACCCCATGTGCAAAAATGGGAAAAAGGAGTTGTGGATGGATGGACAAATATATGCATCCAGGTGTGAAGTGTACTGTGTTTGGGCTACAACAGTTTGTGTAGCATTTAGTGCACATGAGTAAGGTTATTAGTTATTAAATAGCTGCTACCTGTAGTAAAGAGTTTGATTCCCTCAGCCTTTGTTTGCCTTATGTGTGACTCTGACCAATTTCCACCAGCCAGTACTTCTGGGCTGCTCCTGAAAAGGGATACTTGTGTCTTGGGTTGTCCCAGGCTGTTAGCAGATGCAAACTGCTTTTTGACTTCCTGCACCCTTCACATAGTAGCTAATTAGTGCATCACTATATACTATTTGATTATGAATACCAGTACATCTCTTGTAGATCAATGTGTTACCAGCTGCATTTTTACTTAATGTGAGTTTCAAGGGAATAGCTGCCCTTTTTAATTGGGGGTGTTTTGTTTAAAAAAATGCATGCCAGTGTTTTTGCCGTAAAATTTGAAATACAAGTTTTAAATTAAATCTGGATCTCTGTGATGATTGTAAAAGTAAAGAAGAAAACAATACGCACATTTATAGTTTTTTTTTAAAGACAAGCAATTGGATATTGACATGGCTGGCAAGGGCCTGATTCATTAACCAACATAGGGTCCCCTTTGACCACAATACAACTCTGTTGACTCTGGAGGAGTATACTGCAACAATATGGCATTATCAGCAATGCAGGTAGGCCTGACATGTACTGAGTAGGATAGCTATTTTCAATGACAGAAAAGATGTAAGGAAGTAAAAATGAGATGTAGCATATGTAGCATGTAAGCCCCCCACCCCAAATAAACTGTATTTTATCCCGTAATATTTATGATTTTAGTCTGACATGTGGACTGTTGAGCAAAGATTTCTGCATCATCTATATTGTTTTTTAATTGTTTTTGTTTTATTTGCTGCATAAAATAATGTATTATTTCATTAATAGGCCTGAATTGTGTAATATAGTCTGAAAATATTACATTGTAACAATATGTTTTTGTAGTACATTCTCTATAGTCTCCAGCCAAAATGAAGGGGTTAACATTTGTTAGGTCATATATAGTCTGCATTATTTGGAGAGATGATCAGAACCATCTGTTCTATGGCATCTATTATGCAGCCATTATTTTATATTACTGTGATATAGTCTCCTATACAAGATCAGATTATAAGAGATTTCTGCATGTAGCTAAGAGCTGTTATATAGTCTGGCAGTTAGTACAGAGGATTAAAGCTCTGACTTGTTAATGAGCTGCTTTCTGCACGAAGGAAGCACATTTTGAATTTTTCCAGCCTCTTTTACCTACAGTGTGACCTTGAGCAAGTCACTCAGCCAGGCATTGTTTTGGGCAATTAGGAATTTAGTTGGGCTACTTAATGGTCTCCTAAACTGCATACATAGTAACCTATGGTTGTTTTTTGTTTTGTTTTTTTTTTTTGCCAGCCATTCTCCCTTGCATAGTTGATCTAGTTCAGGAAATGTTATGTCACTATCATCAGTGCATCAGTTTTTTATGCAGTGCAGGCTGTTTATTCTTCAAGGGCAGCAGGTACTGCATTTTTAGATGAAGCACTGACATGCAAAGTTATTTGCCAACAACAACATCTGCATCATTAACAGTTCTTTTTAATCTTAAATTATTCTGATGACTTTTACTTCTACAGAGATTGAGCATATTGATTTAGCACATTTCCAGGTGGTTAATTTTTCTAATGCTCTTAACATAAATACACTTAATTTGTGCTACACATGGCTGAGACTTACTGTGTGATGCCAATAATATTTATACACTTTCATGTAGTGCAAAAAAGCTACCAATAAAGTACATGTTATGCATTTCTTCATAGCAATAAGGGCAGTGCAGTCAGCAAAGTGGCTATAACTGCTGGTGGGAGTGAGGGGCTTTCTGTGGGTGAAGGCATCTTACATTTTTATCATCTTTAAACAGTCATTAATCTGGCTTTGTTGGACTAGTGTGCATGTGTGTGGATTAAGTTGAAATATTTTAATATGGCCAGTGTGTGATTGTCAAACAAATTTGAATTATTTCACTTTAGTTGTTTTTATTGTCATTAATCTTTTGACACAAACATATGAGAAGGATGCAATTAACAATGCAGCTCTAATTGCATAGTTTTGGGATGTCTATTGGTAAAAATGACTGCCCCTGCTGAGTTCATAGGTTCATAGGTTTATAGGTGTATACTAGGCTAATGGCCCTGGGGCCTTTAGAAGCCTAGCCCATAGGATTACCCTGGCATTGTGTTACCCAACCATAGTTCTCAGTGCCTCTGTCGAGTAGAGCCACTGGAGTGATCCCCGGGGTAAATTTTCTATTTCCCATCCACTTATCAAGATTTCTCTTAAAGAGGGTCAGTGAGGTGCTCTGTTTGACATGTATGGGAAGTCTATTCCATAGCATGAACAGTCTCTGGGTTATGATAAATTTTAAAAGTCATTAGTCTGTCTTTGCAGGACTAGTGTGTATTTGTATAATGCAAATTGGAGTACTTTACCATGGCCATTTTTATCACAATCAGACATATAAAATAAAGCAGCTGTAACTGATGAGCATGGAAACTGGTACATTATAACAGCAGCCTGAGTGTCCATTTATGGTTGAAGTGTTCTGAAATAGGTAGCTTTGTCATAACTGGTTAATACATTTTGCTTCACTACTTACTTGGAAAGGTGTTCAAAATTACAAATTTAAAACACACAAAAATGTTGCTGTATTAAATAAGAAACATAATTTAAAACATTCAGGAATGTAAAACAAAAATAACACATGCATTTATGCATGGTCGTAAAAATGTGTTTGAGGAATCCATGGTTTGAAAACAGCCTAGGGCCAAAAGCACACTTAATCCACCACTGAGTAAAACCTATGCATAATTATATTATATGACCTTAATTAATTTATCTTCTTCCTTGCTCTCCAATATGCCACTGAAATGGAAATTCTTACGGCATCCTCTGTCTTCTATACTGATTATTTGGGCTTTCCACAACCCACTGAGATTTTGCAGCTTTTAACCAGTGTCTTTCAGCTATAGTGTCTTTCAACTTAATAGATATTTGACCATACTGGTTGGAATGTGAGCCAAGAGTTAATTTTCTGAAGTCTCCATTTCTTTCAGTAATCTCTGAGGATGATTCAAGGTACAGATCTTGACTGCATGGCTGCCCCAGTGAGTACTCAGTTTGCTTTGCTTTTACTGTTTTCTTTTTATGTAAGCATATATCCTCCTCTAGTTAGAGTCACAAGTTTTGCCAACATTGTTAGACAAGTTCCTATAATAATATATTAAAAAAGCTATTTGCTGCAGCTTTGTGGTAGAGGTAGCATTGGACTCAAATAGTTGCTGCTGTCTATTCTGCTTCCTAATCTTAAGTCAAGAAGCTTTCATTCAGAATCCCAAATATACATTAAGCTTGGAGCAAGCAGAGCACCCAGAACTCCCCCGAAAATGTCCTGCTCTCACGAGAAAGTAAACCAAAAACTTTTCCAAATGAACATAGCTCTGGCACAATAAGCATATTAACAGGGTAGCAGTAAATGCACTTTAAACGTAGCCTGGCTTATTTTCACACCATGTAATGCAGTAGCAGCTAGATGATACAAATGTTGTTTATGTTGATTTAGTTACTCACTGGTCCTCACTCTTGAGTTGCTGTGCCACCTAACTGTCCAATCCCTTTCCAGAAGTACAGTACGGCCCTCTGAATTCTGTTCATGTATCAAAAAGGATAAAAATATAGACTATGATATGATTACTAGAGGTATGTCATCCCTTCCTTCCATCCATCCATCCATCCATCCATCCATCCATCCATCTCCTATGATCCATCCATCCATATCCTGTGATCCATCCATCCATCCATCCATCCATCCATCCATCCATCCATCCATCCATCCATCCAAATTTCTAAACTATTTATAAGGGTCTACTTTAGTTGAGCGAATTTACAGTTTAGCTAACATTACTTAAACGAACTCACTCACCCAAAAGCAAAGAATTACAAAGCTTTTTGTTTTATAAGATTGTTTTTGATTTATAATGCAGATGTAACCTTGTCTAAGGTGATTTTTGGAGAGATGGGATCCCTGGTAGAGGGGAACACCTGGCTGGTTTAGGTGTGTGAAATTAGCACTGAGATTTCCCATGATGATCTTAACAGCAGCATCAGGATCAGAGTGACAGTAAGTTGGGTTCAGTGATGGGCATAACTTCCAGGGTGCCTAAAATAATTGAAGAAGGCCTTATGAATATTGTCTGAGTTAGAAGCAGCCCTCAGTTTATATCTGGCCTTGCACTCCTTGACAGTGTGCTTGAAGTTTAATGTACTAACTTTGAGACCCTTTAAAATGGGAGAGTAGGAAACTGTTGCAGATAGCTTGAAGTTTCTCCTTTTAGTTGTAAAGCTTGTTTATATGGTAAGTCCATCATACTGGCTTATTTCTGAAATTACCATTGTGCTTGAGGCAGTTGTGGACAGATTCCTTCATGCATCTGTTCATAAGGGAATATAATTCAGAGGAGTTTGCAGTAGCATCAGATACTGGGTTATGAGGAGAATTGCTCCACTTGTCAAAAAGGTCTATGTAACAGCAGGAGGTTTGTTTTAGACTAATCACAAAATATTGTGTTTTTTTTTGGGGGGGGGGTGAATTCAGAGTATGTTTTATGGTAGAAAATTACTGCTAGATAATCAGATTATATTCGGTAGGAAGTAATGTAAGGAGCACTACAGGAAGGGGAGATGCTGGTGAGAAATAGGTCAAGAAAACTGGTACCCCATGTAGGGAGGGAGAACAGTCCGATCAAGGGAATTAGCAATCATTTAATTATTTGAGGGAATTGTTTACTATTCACATAGGTTTGGTATTTTATAGTGTGATAGTTAAAATCACACATAATGCAAGCTTTCAGTTTACTGCAGATCTTTTTTGATTTAACTTAGAGTGTTTAAATGATGCCATAGAGTGAGAGTTATTGCTAAGAATAACATGCTAGGCAGTTGTTTTGAGCATTACCTACACCTATACAAGGTTGAGTATGGTTTCATCTGTGGTTTGTCATGAAACAATAAGTTCACTAGCAAATATTGAGATCCACCAGCACAGCTACCTCTGGATCAGAATGCATGGTGGGTATTGAACCCCTAGCAAGGACATTGTGCTGCTTTGGTACTGGAACTGTCTCTGTAACTAAAGAAACATGTGTGTCTTCAAAGTGGAGGAAACCCTCCAGCTTTGACGTTTTACTGTTCAGCCTTCTAGCACGTAGCAGTGCTGTTTTGATATTGGACAAATTCATATTTATTAAGTGGGTATGTGTATGAGCGCAACCTTGCCTAGAAAAGGAACTATGCAGAAACCAAAGGCTTTACCATCTAAGTGCGAGACATGAAACAAGAGGTGCTGCTCATCCTTGGCAAAGCATGATAGTTTACTAACCATCTCCTCCTAGGCAAATATATGCTGCATCCTCTGGAGTGACAACACTTAACAAGCTGATTATTTGATATTTGAACTTAGACATCTTTCTTGGTGGTGGTAAAGTACTGCTTAGAACCAGTGAATGTCCTTCCTTGGAGATGTGAGTTGACAGCTTAATAGGGTCTCAGCATTTCTTCCTATGCAGAGTGCCTAAGGTCTTTCACACCTACATGGATGAACACAATGTCATGCTCATATTTATGATGGGGGTGGGTCCTAAGGGACCATGTGACATTTGTAGCACCACAGAGAAAGCTTCCTGTAAATCTCTACTAGTTAGTGAAGTGTTTGCCTGCTTATCTATGAAATCAATAATAACAAGACACTGATGATTCTCTGCAGAGCAATGAGAGCACAGAGGAGCAAGCTTGCAGTTTTGGTGATTTGTAGTGGAGATATGTGAAGGAGAAGGTCTTGACTGATATACAGGTGAGTCCCTGAATGCTTGAGTTTTGCTATAAGGGGCCTGGATGGTTTAGGCACATATATTTTAGGCACCACCGCATATGTTAGCAGGATGTCATGTTGCCTTTTACTCACAATAGTTGTTGTCAAAAGACAAGCTTCTAAACTAAGCACATATTTAAATGTTTATTTAAATAGTTAAATGTTTACATGTTTAAGTCTGGTAATCAATGCAGAAGTTTAAGGCTGTGAGTTGTTAAGAGGCTGCTTTCTAGAGTCAAAGATACTGGGTTTGACTCCTTAAACCTCCCTTTGCCTCCTGTGTGACTCTGAGAAAATCACTTAACCAGACAGTGTTCCCAGGTGCCCCTGAAAAGGGACAGCGGACTTACCTGTTTAACAAATGAATAAAAACTTTCCACTTTTCCTCAACCACCTTCTCTATCAAAGCCCCCTCCTCTAAATTAACCGTACCTTTCTTTCCCCAGTCTTCCCACTATCTCTTCCATTAACTCCTGTCCTTACTACTGGTTTCTCCATCTGCTAGTCTCTTCCCCTCATTCCCTCCCTCACTACTGAGGCCTACAATTTCCCCTTTTCTGTGTTACTTTCCTTTCTCAGCTCATCCCTCAATACAGAGACCAGTTATTTCCCTTTCTCTGCTACTTTCCTTTCAAAGCTCAGCCCTCAATAACTGTAGGTCTTTACACACCTACCTTTAACTCCACACTTAAATTAATTACCTATTACTATCTTAGACTATAAAATACCTCTATACTCTGTTGAACTATCTATACCAATCCAAAGTACTCATAATTATCCCAATATTTCTAGTATAAACCATTGTATTGTGTGTATTTAAATTTTTCATTTATTAATCATTCCTTACCTTTCATGACATTTACTACTTTCTTGTTATTATGCAATTTTTTTTTTTATCAGTATTATATATGTGTTGCCTTTGTTACATTGTTATAGTTTGTATTATTATTACATGTAAATGAGTAGTTTTTCTATACTGTTTGTTTCTGTTAAGTCTATGGAGCTTTTCTCCCTGGGCCTCCGCTGAAAATGGGCAATTAACCCAGTTGGACTATCCCTGTAAACAAATGTTAAATAAATAAAAATAAAATGTACATTTCTCACGTATGGAATCAGAGTGATCCAATAACAGACAGCTGCTACTAAGCATGAGGTAGTTGCTATACTGCCTCAAAACTCCTAGAGCCATGTGATTGCAGAGAGAATGTGTGTGAATAAGCCATGAGTCTATGAAGGTAGGAGGAATGGTGGTTTTAGTGGAAGAATTAAACAATGGTGTACAAGAATAAGAAACTGTATGATTTTCCTATTGACTACTACTGGTGCAGTCTCACTACAGCTGTCCTTTCACTGTGTCTCTCACCAGTAGCAAGTCAGTAGCTCTAATCCCAAACTGGCTCCCAATAAATGGCCCTTGATTTCTTCAGTCAGCAGTCTTGTCCCACATATTTTAAGAGTCCACAGACTTATTGTCCTCTTCTCTTGGTAGTTGCACTGGGCAGCACATTCAGCAGCGCAGCTCAGTAAAGTGCCCAGCTGCACAAAGGTTCAAAATGTAAACTGAAGATGTTCCTTCAAAATCAGTAAGCAGACCATTCAGGAAAGTCTCTCTCACACACACACACACACACACACACACACACACACACACACACACACACACACACTGCTTGACCAGGGGCCTTTGCTGACCAAGCACAAAACAGTAGGACTAATCCCATCATGTTACCAGAAGCAGTTTACAGACTTCCAGTGATCTATAATCTCTAAGAAGACTTCTCTTATTAGAAGTAAAACAGTTGCACCAGTCCCATGTGAGTTCTTGAGAAGTAGTCTGTAGGCTGTCCAGAAATCAGTAGTCTTGTCACAAATATTTCAGATTTTAAAACTCAGCTGAAAAAGGGGCTAACTCTATAAATGTTGTAGTGTGCACCTAGTTAGTGGGAACTTCTGAAAAGTAGCATAAATACAGTTTTATCAGGCTAAGGGGAGGGTCTCCCAAATATTATCTTGCAGTGTACAATGTACCTCTCAACCAGCAGATTCTGAAAACTGATAAAGAGGCTATTAAAAAATAGTTACATTTCTCCAAAGATCTGGGTACTTAATTATCATGCGATGTGCATATAACCCCTCTCACTTTACGAAGGTCTGTGGGATAGCACTGGGAGGCACAAGGTTAAAAAACGGAGAATGACAAAATAATGCAAAAAAAAAAATATATATATATATATATATATATATATATAAAAGCACATTATTACGTCTTTATTGTGAAATGATAATATTATAGAAAAGGCTTGTCAAATCATCTGGCAACAAGTATTCAATTAGAATTATTAGTACTGAAGAATTTTAAAATACTTCTGTCCAGCACCTAAGCCTCAAAACTTTAACTACAAGGACACGAGAAATGCAATCCATGCATGGCAAAAGACACACACACCATTATGAGGTCATGATCAGCAAGTATTGATGGTGTATGAGTGCTACACTGGCATTGATTGACCTGTGAATGGATGGGACATTGTGGTTTAATAAATGAATGCCAATACTGCATTTGTGGTAGTACGTAAGCATAAGTTAGTGTGGGCAAGTTGCTTATTTTTTTCCCTTAAATTTGTAAAGACAATTTTGGAGAAATTGCACCAGATACTAGATGACATAGCTAAGGCTGTGCCTGCTACTATAATTTTACTTCAAACATTTATTTATTTTATTCATTTATTTTATTTTATTTTACATTTGTTGACCGGGATAATCCGACTGGATATATGTCCATTTTCAGTGGAGGCCGGGGAAGAAAGCTCCAGTGACAGAATACAAAGATTCCACAAAAATTAGATGCATATTAAAATATAAGACACAGAGTCAAGCATATTTTAGTGATGCCCCCAGCAGGGACTCACAAGTTACATAGTTTGTCAAATTAAAAACAACTCATCAGATTGCAACAAACAGTTTTGAGTATTAAATGCTTACAATACTATCAAGGTAGGATTATCATTTTGTAGCTTAATCATGGTTGGTTCAGGAACAAAGCCAGTGCATTTTGAAATACTGTTTGATGCTTTTTCTGAAGAGACTTAGGGAGGGTTGGAGGGTTATATAGTTTGGCAGTGAATTCCAAGTTTTGCCAACAAAGTTGGCAAACATGGACTCACCAACTGAGTTATTAGCTTTGTAGGTTTGGACCAATAGTTTGTCGGATGACCGTAGTGACCTTAAGTTATTGTATGGTTTTATAATATTTTTAAGTGAGGGGGTATCTTCAGATTGGTATAGAATTTTGTGTGCTATTAAGAGTTGATTGAATTGAATCTAGCCACTCTAGTTGATTAAGGTTCTGGCAGTGATGGGTTCTGTATGTTGAGCCAGTGGCAAATCTGGCAATATGGTTGTAGCTGTGGGAGAGCTTGCTCAGTTCTGATTTATTAAGGTTGGAGAGTGTAGGGGAAGCATATATAAGAGTAGAGAGTAGGTGCGACCGGGTGATTGCGGTCCTAGCTAGTGGGGTTTAAAATGGCTTGTTTCTGTAAGGAGATCCAGGCTTCTTATTGATGGTTGGTATGGTTTTGTTGACATGTAGAACGAATTTAAGATTATTATCTATAATTACCCCTAGAAGCTTAGTATGGGTGTCAAGGGGGATAGAGGTACCATTGTTGGATGTAACAGAGAAGGAAAATGGGGTGGATCTACTAATGTGGGTAAAGAGTAGAAGTTTAGTTTTGCTGGGGTTCGGCAGTAGACGTTGGTTAGAGAGCCAGTTTTCAATAGTGTTAAATGTGTTTTGGGTTAAGATTTGTAGATCTGCTGGGGAGGAGGCTAAGCAGATCAGGGTGGAATAATTTGCATATTGAATGCAGGTAGCTTCGGGGATAGCAGTGTGAAGGTTATTGATGAAGATAGAAAAGAGTAGTGGTCCTAAAATGGAGCCTTGAGGGACACAGAGTGTGAGAGGTAGCTGTCTGGACAGTTTGCCCTACCATAATACAGTCTGTTGTCTGCCAGTCAGATAGGACTGGAACCACTGGATTGCATGATTGTTCAGGGAGATTGATTTTAGGTAATGCATGAGAAGTTCATGGCTGATCATATCAAAGGCTTTTGATAGGTCAGGAAAGAGGGCTGAGGATAGCCTATTGTTATTCCTGTGTGGTTAATGTCATCAGCAAAGGAAAGGAGGGCAGAGGTGGTACTGTGATGTGGCCAAAAGCCATGCTGAGAGTTAGATAGCAGGTTGCTCTGTATAAGATAATGCATTAGTTGCTTATGTACACACTTCTCCATTATCTAAAGTTGGATTGTTCTGTGGAACTTTCACCTTTATGGAGTGGGGTGATGTGGGATATTTTCCAGAGGAAGGGGATAGCACCATTGGATAAGGTTCTATTGATCAGGATAGATATGGGGTATGCAATGACATCTGCAGCTTTTTGTAGGTACTCTGCAGGGAGAAGGTCAGCAAAAAGGGTAGCTGGTTTTAATTTTTTTATTAGGGTTTGGATAAAAGTGGTAGAGATGGGCTGGAAGATAAACAGGGGATGAATAGTGGGTAGATTAGAGGTAAGATTGGAGTTTGTGGAAGTTAGTTGATTAGCTAGGGACTGGATTGTTTCAGTGAAAAAGTTATTAAAGGCACCAGCTATGGTCTCTGAGGAATTATGGATGAAGTTTGAAGGGGTTGGGGTGGTTAATTGTCCTGGATGAAGAAGCTGATTTATGCCTGCCCAGAACTTTTGGGGATTGTTTTGGTGTTTATACAAGAGATTTTGATAGTAGCTTTTTTATCTAGCAGAATGTATTTTTTTGTTTCATTCCTGAGTTGGCGGTATTTTAAATGGTCAAGAGGGGCTTTAGTTGATCGCCAGTTGACCCAGGATCTATTTTTAGTTTTGATTTTTGACTTAGTATCCTTTGTGAGCAATGATGCAGTATTTGATTTGTTTTTTATAGTACATGCAGGAGTGTGGGAATCAATGATACTTAGAAATTTAGTATTAAAGTAAGCTACGGACTCATCTAATGGTAGATTCTTTTAGTATTGACCAATCTAATGACTTCAGTTCATTTTGGAAATTAACAGGATTGAAGTTCTTGTTTCCCATAGTTTTGTATATGGTCTGATGGGGGGGTCTCTGCCTTGTGTTTTATGATATAGGTAAGTAGGTGATCGTTGAGGTCATCAGGGAGAGTCCCACCTGTGTACAGTTGGGGTTGACTATTGACAAGTTTCCAGTCTAGGATACTTTCCCTCTTGGTTGGTTTGTTGATCCTAGTGGGAGAGGTTATTGTTTGGGTAAATCCAGATAGATTTATATGGGTGATAGGGGTTCAGAGGAGCAAGAGTACCAGTCGATGTTGAAGTCACCAAGAACTATGGTTTCTTGGGGATAGGTAGTGGATAACCGATAGAGGATATCCTTTAGGGTATTTATATTATTACCTGGCAGAATGAAGGCACAGACAATGTTCAAACATTTGTTATGGTTAATTTGTAGTTTGGTTATGAGGAGTTCTGCATTATTAAATAGGGGTGATTGTATGGTGTCTCTATTGACCGTTAGAGTGATTTTGTAAAGGACTGTTATCCCGCCACCATTCTTAGTAGTGCGGTCTAATCAGTATATGTTATAGCCTGGAGGTAATATCTCATTATCAGCAATAGTTGGTTTAAGCCAGGTTTCTGTAAGACACATAATGTCTGGAGAGTGAACTGCTAAAGAGGGCATGCAGGTTGGGAATTTTATTGTTAATTTATTTATTTATTTATTTATTTTATTTATTTACTTCAGTTTGATGACCAGAGAGGTCCACTGGGCTCAGGGAGCCCATTTCAGTGGAGGCCCAGGAAGAAAAGCTCCACATTACATAGTGTTATTCACATTTAAAATCAGAATTAAATTAGGTAAAGAAATACAATTAAATATGTTTGTGTTACACAGTGTGTTCACAGTTACAATCAAAGTAAAAGAGACACAATTGAAGTATCATTTTGTGTCAGAGAACAACATAAATTCTTTGGTTTCATGGTGTCAAAGTATTAAGGAAGGTATTATATAGAGTAGGTACAGGACAATGATAGTGAAGAAATCATGGGTACAGGTTTTATTTTAAGCTAAAAAACAGGAATAAGTTCCCTGATTAAAAGGTATCTGAAATGTAGGGGGGCAGAGGCAATTGAGATGAGGGGGCCAAGAATGAGAAGAGAAAGACAGTAGAAGGTGGTAGAGGTTAATGTGGGTTGTACAGGTGAGTTTACCTTTTACAATTACGTCAGGTTAGGTTTAAGCTGAGAGGTAGAGAAAAGCTTATGGGGAGGAAAAAGCATAAGGCTATGTGGGAAGAGAACAGTTGCATTTCCTGTTAGAAGAACGGTAGGAGTGTAGGAGAGTTTTAAAGGTTTCAAAGCTTTCACAAGTCCTTAGACAGGATGGCAAAGAATTCCATTTTTTTAGCTAAAGAAAAGGATAACAGAAACTGACCAGCAGGATGATTGGGTTTGCGGACAGTGATTAGGTTTTGGTGGGTTGATCTTAGAGATCTTGGAGGAGTGTATGGTTGGAAGATATTGGTTAGGGCTGGGCACTTAGTAGGTTGAAAAATTAATCTATGGGCTGTAGTAATTTGGAGATAGTCTGAATGGTTGGGGAGTTCAAGACAGTTTAACAAATGAAGGGCGGTACAATGATGGGAGGATAATTTGGCTTTGGTGGCAAATTTAGAAATCTTATTATAACAGACTTCCAGTTTGGAGGAGAGGTAGGCAGAAAGGTTTGATAGGAGAGGAACACCATATAGAGTGAGGGGAGTAGATAGGCATTGGCAAGGGTTTGTCTGGTGAGAGGGGAAATGAAATGGATGTTTCTGTATAGCATGCCAAGTTCAACATGAGTTTTTTTAATGTTTTGCTGGAAGTGAGTATCGAATTTTCTGTGTCAAAAGTGTTGAACATTCTAATATTTAAGTGAAATGTTAAGAGGGAACTGGTGGGAGTAAAGAGGGGTAGCTTGTTTGTAGGGGCTGTGGTAGGGGAGTAAAAGTTATTGGGTGCAGGTGGGCCAGGGTTGGGATGAATGTCCCCATATATTGTAAGGCTGTAGTGAAATGAAACTTTGAGCTTTAGGATTTTGTTTATAAATTTTATATAGTCTTTGTCTTTAGAATTGCATTTTAAGGCTTTAAAAGGGTGATAAGTTGGTGGAGGTGAAAGGTTGGATATGTGGGGGATAGTTAAGTGTGTAGTCTTGTATGAGGAGTCATGGAAGGCTGACCTTTTGGGTAATGAAAACCAAGATAGTACTGGTGCTCATAGGCTGTGAGGTGATGAAATAGAAGTAGCAGAGGCAGTAATGTAATTAGTATTATTTTCTTTTGTTTGTAGCATTGTAAGAGGGCTGGCCATTATCAGGGTACAATGTGCAATCAAGATTTTTGTAGGAAGGAATGGGAAGTACTGGGCTTAAGAGGAGTGGGTTGTTTAGTGATGTGTGAGGTATTGATTAGTACTTAGCAAAGGGGGAGTGGCTAAAGTAGTATAAATTTAACAGTAGTCGGGGCGGGTGAAAAATGGGGGCAGGGTGGGGCGCCGAGCGAGGCTAATTGGATCACAAGATTCCTACAGCTTGTAAGTACATACAGCCTCTAAGTACAGCTTCTATGCAAACTAATGTTCTTACAGGATTACTAGCTTGTTTAACTAGTGTTTTATACAGATGCAGCAGATTCACTAGTGTAACATTTCTATATCTGTTCATAGCCACCTAGTTGTAACTTATGGTAAGACACTATTAGATATAATATCTTTGGTTTAATCTAAAACCGGGGATACCTTGCAGTGCTACAGACCCAGGATTAGCTTTCTGTGTTAGCAGTTAAATCATACAGTAGAGATATTAACCTTGATTACTTTTCAGTGTTGGGGCCAAATAGTTAGCTATTAAAGACAATCTTCTGCTATGTCATCTTCCTAGAGATGCCGGCTTTTCTGGGAGGAGCAACACACAGGGGATAGTACCTGGTAATGGATGTAGAGTTACAGTGCTGTTTTTTCAGGAATTTAACTTATTAACAGTTTTTAAGGTAATAGCCTATACTTCTTGTTACAATATGTACATGCACTAGAAATACATAATATCTATGTATTATATTGCAAATTACATTATCAATTGTTCTTTCCCAATATAGTTGTAATATAAATAATTATCACTTAGTGCTAGTGGTTATAGAGTAACAAACATTTGGACCATGTGCGGGGATGGGTGTGGAGTAGGTAGTCTCTAACTGGACCACAAGATTCCTACAACCTGTAACTAATGTTCTTACAAAATTACTAGCTTGTTTAACTAGAATTTTATATAGATGCAACAGACTCACTAGTGCAACATTTCTGTATATGTTAGTAGCCACCTAGTTGTAGTTTATGGGAAGCCACTATTAGATATGATATCTTTGGTTTATTTAAGTAGGGGTTTCTTGAATCTAAAACCGGGGACAACTCGGAGTGCTCTAGACAGAGGATTAGCTTTCTGTGTTAGCAGTTAAATCATACAGTAGCGATATTAACCTTAATTACTTTTCAGTGTTGGGGCCGAATAGATAGCTATTAAAGACAAGGTAGTCTCTAACTGGACCACAAGATTCCTACAGCTTGTAAGTACATACAGCCTCTAAATACAGCTTCTATGCAAACTAATGTTCTTACAAAATTACTAGATTGCTATTTCACAAAAATAAAAAAAAATTGTAAGCCAGTTAACAAAGCCTCGTGATACAGAATTCAATCAGATTTGAACCCATCCTTCCTTTAAGAAATTCTTACCCGATATAATTGCATTAGTCTCATCATATTTGAGAAACAGGAAAGCATTCAGGGTGTACCTGCCTTGGATGGAAAAACTGGTGTGATCACCTTTAATATCTGCTTCTATGACAAATATTACAGCACAGATAAGCTAAGTACCACCCCCACCAAAAAAAAAAAAAAAAAGGAGAGAAAATAAATCTACTGCTACAGGTTTTTCTCAAAGTGTCTCTTTTAGCATCCATGCCATCATTTGGAACTTAATGGAGATGTCAAATTCCGTAAAACTGCAGTAAATTTATTTACAGCTTTATTTTATGACTTGCTATTAATTATGTAGGTAGTGTAATAGATGTGCTGAATAACAACCTATCTGTTCATAAATGTTTAGTATGGTATTACATTTCTAAGTAACATAATTATGCAATTCTTTGGTTTGCTTTGCTGTACACCATGAAGTTTAATGAATACTTACAGATATCTGTACTGCCAGCTACTTGGATTGCAGCTGTTCTTCAGTTCTGTTGCCGCTAATGTTCACAAGTATTTCTGATTTCATTATCATGGGGTAAAGATTATGAACTATTTTGTATACCAGCTGTGAATATAGCTTCTTCAGTGACAAGATTGAAGTTGAACTGAAACTAAATTATCGTGGTATTCATTGATCTTAAAATGTTAAAAATGTCAAAATTAAACAAAATGTCAGTATTTTTCTCTTAATTGTTTTAAAACATAACAAATCCTTAATATTGTAATACTGTACAGTTTTATACTACAGAAAAATGACAGTCACAAAAAGCTAAAAACTAAACCAAACAATGTACCACAAGGGTAACTCAACTAATAAAAAACAAAAAAAAAAATCCACAAACTTGCTGGAGAACACCATACCCGTTTATTAAACAATAAAAATTGACTAAGTGTTTCTTCCATAGTTTACAGAGGGTGATAATTTTCATATATTTGAAAGAATATGTAAACAGTATAATGCTGACCATTGGCTCTGAGCTGTAACTGCCGATTCTAAATTGTCTGACATTAATTGTTTAAACTAAGATAAAGTAAAACACTGATTACTAAAATATTTTAACACCTGAAGCTTAGAGAAAAAAAGTTTCATGAGCATAAACTAAAGGCATATATTGCATTGCTGCGTTGAGCACTTATTTTCATAGGTGGGTAAGTAGGTGTCAGGTCACCACTTTTGAAGTGCTGTCAGACCTTTTGGTGGCAGAACAAGCCCTTAGTACTTTGCCTGAGGACATGAGAATCTGGTTGGCAGACCTAAAGTTTAACTCTGCAGATGAGCCAGGGAAAAAAAAGGAGATCTCTGTTTAGCAATCAGGAAATCACTACACCAGAAGGGCATACCCAGTGCTGCACATGGATATAAGGGAATCCATGCTGGGAAGCCTAAACCACCCCAAAAGAGTACACCAGTGACAGGGGAAGCCACTAGTTCAGGTACACAGCCAGGATCTAGGGTAGATGTTTTAAATGTAACCAGTGGGGCCATGTATCATACAGATGTCCACAGAAGCAAGGTAGGAACAAAAGGTGGGGGAGCCAGTAAGCAGGGAAACAGTATGCCAGTGTAAGTTGTCTGGAGACAACAGGGGTACCAAACTATCACCAGAGTTTATATATTATCTTAGTGGATGGAAAACAGGCCACTGCTAAGACAGAGACAGCTTCTGACATATCCATTGTGAAGCCTGCAGTGGTTAAAAAGGAGCAGTACTTGCTTGGGCAGTCCACTCCAGTCAGAGCTTTAGGAGGGACCCCATTCCAAATGTCTTTGGCCAGGGTTCACCTTGACGAGTTGACGAGGAGAGTGGAAAAGGAAGCAAGCAAGTAGGTGTGCTGGAGGATATCCCTGCAGATGTCTTGATGGGGAATAATGTTGATAATTCAATACCTTGTGTGAATGCAGTTACACATAGTCAGGCTTGGAGAAAGTCATGTGGGGCTGGTAGCCTGGGGGAGACCCAGACAGACCCCCACAACTAAAGCCAAGGCTGGTGAGGTGGCTATTCCTGGGAGGGAACTACCCTTCAGCAGTGAGCCTGAAGGTGAGCCACAGCTGCTGGTAGGTACTGATGTTCCCTTGAGTGACTGCAAGGGCAAAGGTGAGGGGTATTACCCAGGCTGACAGTGAGCCATAGCTGTCAGAGGATACAAGACTTCCTGTGGAAGGGGAGCTGGGAAGAATCACAAAGAGGCTCAGCTCTCAGACCCTGCACTAAGGGGCTTGAGAGAAGTAGCTAGGGAGGCACCTGATTCTCAAGGAAAGGGGGAATCTGTATACTGGAACAAAGGGTTACTGTAAAGACAGTGGACCCCTGAGGGAAGAATTTTGGGTGAGCTAATACAGCAGTTGGTAGTGCCCACAGTCTACCATCTGGCACTTCCAGCCATAGCTGTATTACTTTTGTAGGCCAAATCAGCATAAAGTGTACCAGGAGACATATTATGCAGAACTTTTATTGGCCTGGGATTGCAAGGGATGTAATAGGGTACTGCAGGACCCGTGAGCAGTGCCAAATGGTAG